>NW_003205948.1:0-1418 GCF_000006405.1 Perkinsus marinus ATCC 50983
CTCGATTAATCTCGAGAGGGGTGCGAAAAAGATGTTCGTGAAAAATGAGATATCTTGCTGAACTTTGAAGACCCTCCGAGACATAGGATTTGAGTGCTACTCAGTGCGTGTCTAAATCCTCTTGGGTACTTGCTACCGGAGGTGATGGAATTGGGATAAAATAATAAAGCTCCTTCTGCCCGTGACCATAGCATTTCTGAAGTGCGAATTGCTAGCAAAGCGACGCGATATCACCCTTGTTAACCCTTATTATCAGAAACCTTTTAGCCATACCATGAAAGAGCTCACTCATCTAATGGGAACTTCATATTGTGATTTTAAGACCCCACCTCGGGCGTGGATGATATCAGCAGCAAGTCCGGCTTTGCGGCCTGAAGTTGATTTTTTCCGATTCAATTCCAATCACCTGAGAGAGGGAATTTCACCAAGAAATACAATATCAAGTTGAGCAGCAAGCTGATAGAATATTCGATGACTACATACACGCATGCTTTGTCTAGCATAGGATCGTCCTGACAATCTCAAGTGTGTCCTATCAGTGGCTAGCAGGATGTAGTCTAATATATGTGGTCGCCTTATCAAATCAATAGGGCGAGATGGTAGTGTTACGAAACACACAACGAACGTAACTGACCTTGTGGAAACTCATCAAGTCGATTACCTCGTACCGTCTTGACGAAATAAATTCGATAAGGAGTTACCAGATTGGATTTCCATACAGGTTTCACAGTCCAACGAAAAGACAAGTTCCTCATCGCTCAAAACGATAACAATAATTCCCATAGAATTGGACCATTGCAAGTTGGCATCGCGAAACGTCTTTCTAGATTTCTCGTGTCACCACACGCCGATGACTATAATGCAACAGTTGCTAACAAGTCATCACTAATTTATATCATGGATATATTCACCCAATCTTGATCTGGCATATATATTATCTAGGTATATGAGTACTCGAACTCAAACACTTGCAATTGACATAACTAAGGGAACGCAAAACGACTTTGTTTTTCTAAGAAGCCGCGCCTTTAAATTTCCGAGTAATAATTATCGTGGTACTTATCAACAACCGCTATTATTTATCGTGTAAATAATTCGATTTAATCGTTCGATTTATCAGTATTCGGTACTCTTCGCGTTTCTTTCTAGATAAATGCAATGAGGTAGACTAATCCTTGACTAAGGAAGGATACTGCGCTCAAGTTGGGGTTGAACCCCAGCCTGATGTCGTGAGACATATCGCGATAACAATAAGCCAACTCCTTCGATACATAGCGTGTATTACACGCATGCACATAGGGCGGCGCACAACATCGTAGGTTCGCCTGGTACTTTGTAAGAGCTCAGGGATACGCATATGCGAGTTGAGGAAGCCACGGGGTACTCCGTAGTACCTAGTACTCCGAACACCCGAACAC
>NW_003214900.1:0-1038 GCF_000006405.1 Perkinsus marinus ATCC 50983
CAATTTTGGCCAAGGCTTCCCGTATGGGTACCTAGGAGTACCATCAAAATCACGATACAAGTTCGCCCAAGGCAGAGCTTTAAGTATAGCGAGTCCTCATGACTCGGTAAAATCGCCCAGTTGAGTTTATGCCTCATACTAAAGTAGTTCGTCGCTATCAGAATCTGATGCCCTACCATCGCAGCGGCGCACATCAACTGTTTGATGTCACTCCCAGAATATCCCTCGGTACTCTCTGACACTCGATGTATGACTTCTTCATTGAAACCGGCTGGTGTCTCAGTCAATATGCTAGCATGATGTAGATCCAGTAACCTGGTGATTAGATACTTCCGAGCTCCTATGCCGGGCAGCGGGGTGTACCTGATCGCACCAGCTGGGCATCACCTAAACTGCATTCACCATAACTGTAACACTACTGAAACTGTATCACTATATCATCTATAACTATATAACAGCATTTGTGTTACGTGTCAATGCTATGGGCTTCGTGGAACGATCATATCCAGTGAGGGCCAAATCAAAGAGAATCATGATCTTCTTGTTAGATACCCTACAGCTTTTTGGGGAATCTCCTCAATGCGGCAGCGTCAATCTGCCAGGGTAGATTGGTCGCTCCAAGGAAGAGTATTCGAGACTCGGGTCTGCTGGTGATACCATCCAGAGCGGCAAGGAACTCATTCTTTAATCGTCTCGTGGACTCGTGGTCCCCTTCGGATCTTGCACCGAGAATACTATCTACCTGCAAAATGATGTGGAATAAACGCAGCAGCTGCTAGTCGAGTGGTGTGATGTGAGATAGGCGCAACATATCGATGAGGGGAGCATGACGTGATCCATCATCGGCTCCATGGTATTGATGTTTTACCTCATCAATGAATATGACTGTTGGTTGGTAATGATCAGCCACTTGGAATAAGTATTCACCATTTTCTCACTCTCCCCGATCCATTTCGAGAAAGACTTGATGCCGACACGTTTATGAAAGTGGCATTCACTTTAGAGGCTATCATCGTCCCAACATGGTCTTGCCGGTAC
>NW_003209732.1:0-947 GCF_000006405.1 Perkinsus marinus ATCC 50983
TTGCATAGCACAGTAGAACCTGACGACTTCCAATGAACAACAATCCATTTAGGTAGACGATAGTGTAGTGGTTAGTGCTCATGTTTCTCATTCTCGAGGTCTCGGGTTCGAATCTCATAAGGTCCGTGCGGGGCCCCACGCCAGTGGGGTGGACGGACCCATCAGTGCCTACAGCCTTGCGATTCCCCTCCGATAGCTCTAAGTAACGCGCGACAGCGCAACTAACTACAGTAGTCTGAGCAACTCAATCAACAGTAGTGGAGACGGCGCAACCATCGGAGCAGACAATACGGCCGATGGTTGCGAGGACAACCCCGACAAGGAGGACTAGCCAGCACTAGTGACGAGTCTCACAATAGCGTAGCACAATCTGAAAAGTCGGGCTGCTGCTGCTACTAGCATGGTGCCAACGCAGTGCACCGATCAGGCACCACACCGGTGCTAGGTGGATGGCGCCTCTCCGCCCTTATCGACCGCCGCGCATGGGGGAGGGGTCCCCATATGCGCGTTTATTTTTTACCTTTAGGAGCTCCCATCAAAAATGTGTAACTGCGGAGCCGATTTCGCGATCTAGCCTATAAATCCCACAAATTCCTTCACCAATCGACAGATCTCGATCTCCTGAACATCGCTGTGAAGCCGGATTTGGGATTTATAGGCTCAATAAAAAGTTATTAACGTTTTAGTTTTCATCGGTTCCATGTGAACCATGTTGCACAAGCAACTTCTTCTTCAACAGTCCTTCTAGTCTGGCAGGTTAAGGGCGTGCGCTATCACTCGAGACACCCAGGTTCGAATCCCGGTGAGATTATATTGCGGAATAAGGTTCAGCACTCGGAGTAGGGCAGCGACTTGGGTGGCACAGCGGTCAGTAGTGTACTAGTGAGAAGGACAATGCCCTCTGGGCTCTGGGTAGGCTGTAAGTCCATGCTCAGTGCTACCAAGCA
>NW_003210972.1:0-1090 GCF_000006405.1 Perkinsus marinus ATCC 50983
TCGATGATGAGGGGACCAACCAACCCGGTGGCTGTGATGGCCCGAGCGCCTCGAGTAGGGATTCTCGTTGATGTTCCTGCCCCTATAACTCCCCAGGATGTACGGCGTTGCGCCGCTCGCAGATCCTCCTGCAGTACATGGCCGTACTACTAGTTGATAAGTATACACAACGTACAGAATCATCATCATACTTTGCTGGTGAGTGCATTCCAGGAACACGTCATCTTGTATAACTGCATCTCCTGCTTAGTTGCTCCTCGCCTTTATCTGTGGCATCCAATGTTATGCCCAGTTTATTATCACGATACCTCCCTCAGCTGAGGAGCTGGATACCATTGCTCCTGAAACCCTCACGAACCCTCCCAACACTGCTTACGACTTTCGGGCCCCAAACGTTATAGAGGCTATCATTTTTGGGCCCATCGGACTGTTATCGTTGGTTCGAGCTGGTATGGTATTGAGAATGCTGTTACTCAGTAATGCAGCCAAATTGAAGCTCTTCCGGAGTGAATGTCGGGAAGCTGCCGAATACCAAAGGAGGCCTCCTCAGACTATCAAAGAGCGAGTCGTACACACTTGGAATTTCTTGCGAGACAAATTCGATCTGACTGGAGATTGGTTCTGGTACGGCTACTCCGGTCTCCGCATTCTCGACGTTGTACTGCAAACTATCCACCTCGTCGAACTCGGCGGCCGATCCCTTACAGGAGAGGAAATTTATGCGAGTGAACGTATAGCTATCGTGACTCAGGCAACTTTAATTATGTTGGTACTCGTTGTTGGTCCGATCACGATTATACTCAACAACCGAGTCTGGGCTGCTCTCTTTGATGCCATCACGGCCTTCAGCTTCACGGCTGCTTATCTTATCATATCTGGTCACATACTTCTACCCGGTACTTGGCCAGCCTTGCACTTCCAAACCTTCATCTCTTTTCTGTCGACCATTTTACCAGCCGCACTGTCACTAGATAACATGATTGGCGTAGATCGCTACTTGCTTGAGATCGCCAAGAATCCCGAGCTAACCCGTGTCCAGAGGCGCACATCTCTCCGTTACTATGTTATCGCTCTCATCTCGTGGACCATT
>NW_003204737.1:0-1348 GCF_000006405.1 Perkinsus marinus ATCC 50983
GATGCCATTGACAGTCACATCGGCTGTGACGTAGGAATTGAACGCCCACTGCATCATGGGAGACCAGTGACACGTGAATTGCACGCGTCGGATGTTACAGTTCGGCGACTTGGTCTCCCAGAATCTGACGAAGGAGCCATTTGGGAGCTCCATTGGAATTGGGTTAACTCGTCAGAACCACCCAAGCACATCATGCCTCCAGATTATGATGTCTTCAGCAGGAAGACACCAGAGATTATTGAGCTTTTTAAAGCTGCTATCCAGCAATGGAAGGAGTCCGATTTCATAAAGGAAACTCCATTAGAAGAGTTGAAAGCAACTCATCCATTGCTATGCGTTGAGCAATTACATAAGAGTACTACACCCGTCCGGCCATGTTGCGATATGCGATGGGCCAACGAGGCAATCTGTAGTACCCCCAATGAGCATCGAGATACGCCATTGGCATGCATTGAGAATCTCAGACGGTGGCGCTCCTTCTCAGTTGAGCCTCCGGATGAATTGGTGATTATTGACTTGAAAAAAGCGTATCTCTGTATCTTCATCGATGAAGATCAGTCCTATTGGCTCGGAATCCGGTTACGTTGGGAGCCACATACGGCTTACCGAATAGTGCGAATGCCATTTGGCCTCAATGTAGCGCCAAAGACTTTGGCTCTAATACTAAACGATACTTGACAAATGTGCATCCCACTGACAGTTATCTTCGACATATACGTCGATGATATCATCACACAGCGATCATGGGCCCAAGCCATTGGAGATATTCTGTTACGTCACGGATTTCCCAGCAAAGGGCCTACCCCTCTCAAAGAGAGTAGAGTCCTCGGACTAGAATGCCAACCAGATGGCACTTGGCGTCGACCCGGCGATTTATCTCTCTTAGATTGCCGATCATGTACTCGGCGTGAGATTCATAAATGGGCAGGCAAATTCATAGGACATTATCCTATCGCTCGTTGGGGAAGGCCCGCAGCGGCTTCGCTTGAGAGATTAGCGACTCTACGACTCCCCAGTAAAGAGTTTTCGTGGGATTCACCAGTAGATAGCCATATCCTCACAGCATGCGAAAAGCTCATGAGCGATATAGTCCAGCATGGTGATCCCACAGGAGGCATATGAAACTATAATGCAAATCAGGAGTGGGTGGTATACACTGACGCTAGTAAAGATGGGGAAAGGGGTTTTTCCAACAAACCGTCTAGTTTTTCAACAACCATTTTCTCAACATCGATTTTTCTCAACACTTTCCCACCACAATTTCAATCCGATCATTTTCAACACTCGGATGTTGAGAATGTAGGTTTATTTTTATCAACATTTTAGTAGTTGTTTCTATTGTAGTACT
>NW_003202722.1:0-1074 GCF_000006405.1 Perkinsus marinus ATCC 50983
ATTCTATTCCTACTTTGCTTCCATCGAATTGTGGAAAACTGGATTACGTTGGTATTGTTTGACAGTCGAACAATACCAATATCACTAGTCGAACCTCGACTGACGCGATTTCACCATAATTTGTGTCCTCCTACGACTCGTTAACGATGGAACAGCTCATTCACTGTGCCAGAATTGACTGTATTGTTGTCATAGCAATCTCTGTTCTACTGAGCGCGAGGTCATCGATTTCAGAGGTCATACCGTGGAAGATTCCATCAAGGCCGTGAAGCTTCTGAAGGAGTCCTGTTTCAAGGTGGACATCCATCTCATGCCCGACTTGCCTACTTCCGACCCCGAGAAGGACAGGGAGATGTTCCAGTTCGTGCTGGAGACCCCCCATCTACAGGCCGACCATTGGAAGATCTACCCTTGTGAGGTCACGCCTTTCAGCACCATCGAGAGGTGGTATAGTGAAGGCAGCTATATACCCTACACTGAGGTGAGTGGCTCACGATACTCCTGTTCACTGAGGGCTTGTGTGCTGCAGAAAAACCCGAAGTTGCTCGTGGACTTATTGGTGTGGACTAAGGCTCGAGTGCATCCCTGGATACGGTAGGATCTGCTGTTCCTCTTGGTGTTCCTCGTAATGCTGCCTATTGACATTGCGTTCCTCTTACTTGCTGTGTGTGGCTATCCAAGGCTGCATGGTCAGGCTTAATCGAGTGATCCGGGATATTCCGGAGGTCTCCATCATCGCTGGCAACCAGAACACCAACCTTCGACAGATGATTTTCAAGGACCTCGCCAAGCAGGGAAAGTACTGCAGGTAGTAGTCCTAGGATCTAGAGAGGAGAAAGTCGCAACAGGGTCGCACATTGTTGTCTTGGCTCACTGGGCGATCCTCCAGGAGCTCGCGGCAATGAGAATCGCATTATGAGAGGAAAGTTTAACTACTCGTTTCAGATGCATACGATGCCGGGAAGTGAGGGATTGGCCTGAAGACGATTCCCTCCTACGACTCGTTAAGCGATGGTAATGGGTTCCCATGTCGCTGGGCTAGAACTGGAGTCAGACTTCGTCGTTATGTTTGCT
>NW_003201996.1:0-591 GCF_000006405.1 Perkinsus marinus ATCC 50983
GGCCATACTGCGTCGATACACCGGATCCCATCCGAACTCCGAAGTTAAGCGGCGCAAGGCCCGGATAGTACTGGGGTGGGGGACCGCCCGGGAAGTCCTTAGGGTGCTGCTGGCTTTTTGCAAAAGTCGCACATTTTGCTAGTTCCCCCCTCCCCACCTCCTTGGACATTGTTCCACTTTTCACTTGTATTGTGAAGCACCCAATGCTAGCCCACATCACAGCCCAGTAGTTCAATAGAGAGACGAGTGAACATAGTTTATAACATTGTCCAAGGGGTGGAGGGGGATGCGCGAAATCGATGTGCACGTTTGGTCAAAGATGCTCGCGAAAGCTGCACATCAATTTCGCACATGGGCGAAATTGACTTGCAGGTGGGTATAAAAGTTGATGTAGGCCATGTGGCTCGATTTCAACCATATGGGTATGCTTCTGAGGATGGGGTGTTACAGTGGACCATATGTGGTAGGTCATTTGGAGATGTCACCAAAATGGTCTAAATCTGCGCATTCCATTTAAGTGAATTTAAGTGAAATTTAAGTGAATTTTACTTAAAATTGACCTTTTTCGTTGCGCAGATTTGGGGTGGTGAT
>NW_003205790.1:0-1110 GCF_000006405.1 Perkinsus marinus ATCC 50983
CCTATCACATCGCCGTTGTTATCGGCGGTCAGTCTGCCGACCAGACTATGAAGACTGTCAAGTTGGCATCTACTAAGTATTACGATGGTCTTCCCACCACTGGTGATTCTACCGGTCGTGCCTTCCGGGATCTTTACTGGGAGGAGAGACTTCTCAAGAACTGCCAGGAACTCGGTATCGGTGCTCAGTTCGGCGGCAAGTACTTCGCGCACGATGTACGCGTTGTCCGTCTCCCTCGTCACGGTGCCTCTTGCCCTGTCGGCCTCGGTGTTAGTTGCTCGGCTGATCGTCAGTGCCTCGCTAAGATAACCCCCGAGGGTGTCTTCATCGAGAAGCTCGAGAAGAATCCCGCCAAGTACATGCCGGATTTTGTTGGTGATAATGATGAGGCTGTCAAGATCGATTTGAACTTGCCCCAGAAGGAGGCTCTCGCCACCTTGAGCAAGTATCCTGTTAAGACTCGTGTTGCCCTCACCGGTACCATCATCGTTGCTCGTGATATAGCCCACGCTAGAATGATGGACATGCTTCAGAGCGGCAAGGGGCTTCCCGACTACATCAAGAAGTACCCTGTGTACTACGCTGGCCCTGCCAAGAAGCCTGATGGAAAGCCTTCTGGTTCCTTCGGACCCACCACCTCCAACCGTATGGACCCTTACGTTGAGCCCTTCCAGGCCAACGGTGGCTCCATGATCATGATCGGTAAGGGTAACCGTAGCGATATGGTGACTGATGCTTGCAAGAAGCACGGTGGTTTCTATCTCGGCTCCATCGGTGGTGTTGCTGCTATTCTCGCTGACAAAAGCATCAAGAAGGTCGAGTGCCTCGATATGGAGGAGCTCGGTATGGAGGCCGTGTGGAAGATCGATGTCGTCGACTTCCCTGCTTTCATCATTGTTGATGATAAGGGTAACGACTTCTTCAAGATGGGCAATGCTAGCGAACAGAAGATGACTTTCTCTCACTAGGTCGTTCATATGCAAGTAATTGTATCAGTCTGTTGTGACCATATAGCATTTATACTCGCAATATCATAGCGAAGATTGATGTGTTATCTTTATAGTTACATTCATTCGCAGCCGTCGGTAAGACGCTTTCTGTTCATAATGT
>NW_003214208.1:0-929 GCF_000006405.1 Perkinsus marinus ATCC 50983
GAGAGGCTTAGGAACGCGTCATCGAGCGCAGATCCTATCCTCAGTGTGAATGTTGGTTCGGCCATGTTATAGATGAGAGGCTTAGGAACGCGTCATCGAGCGCAGATCCTTTCCTCAGTGTGAGTGTCGAGTTGGCCTATTATCAGTGGGAGGCTTAGGAACGCGTCATCGAGCGCAGATCCTATCCTCAGTGTGAATGTTGGTTCGGCCATGTCATAGATGAGAGGCTTAGGAACGCGTCATCGAGCGCAGATCCTTTCCTCAGTGTGAGTGTCGAGTTGGCCTATTATCAGTGAGAGGCTTAGGAACGCGTCATCGAGCGCAGATCCTATCCTCAGTGTGAATGTTGGTTCGGCCATGTTATAGATGAGAGGCTTAGGAACGCGTCATCGAGCGCAGATCCTTTCCTCAGTGTGAGTGTCGAGTTGGCCTATTATCAGTGAGAGGCTTAGGAACGCGTCATCGAGCGCAGATCCTTTCCTCAGTGTGAGTGTCGAGTTGGCCTATTACCAGTGAGAGGATTAGGAACGCGTCATTGAGCGCAGATCCTATCCTCAGTGTGAGTGTCGAGTTGGCCTATTGTCAGTGAGAGGCTTAGGAACGCGTCATCGAGCGCAGATCCTTTCCTCAGTGTGAGTGTCGAGTTGGCCTATTGTCAGTGAGAGGCTTAGGAACGCGTCATCGAGCGCAGATCCTTTCCTCAGTGTGAGTGTCGAGTTGGCCTATTGTCAGTGAGAGGCTTAGGAACGCGTCATCGAGCGCAGATCCTTTCCTCAGTGTGAGTGTCGAGTTGGCCTATTGTCAGTGAGAGGCTGGGGAACGCGTCATCGAGCGCATATCCTTCCCTCGGTGTGAGTGTCGAGTTGACCTATTGTCAGCCAGAGGATTAGGAACGCGTCACTGAGCGCAGATCCTATCCTCAGTGTGAG
>NW_003199714.1:0-1546 GCF_000006405.1 Perkinsus marinus ATCC 50983
GGGTATAAGGTCTCAGAGAGAGGTATTGGCAGTTGACTGGAGGTCCCGCGGGCTGAGGTCACTTTAGGTATCATTGGCTTCTTCGGGGCAATTGGTGAACTCCCTCTTCGGTGGTCCAGCACAAGCCATGGCTATTTCGATCCTCGCAGACGAGGATATGTAGGGCATTCAGTTTTTTCTCCGAAGAATGATCGCCGTGTACTTGTATAGGTAAAGTATTCTGATTTCGCACGCCTGTTGGCGGCTGCGACGAAGCGAGACTGGATAATGACTCCCAGGGGTGAGTTGTATTGCATCGATAAAGCGTTCAGTCGAAACCTCCTACAGGACGAGGGCATGCCGCCCTTGATACTCTATTTGGCTGTGATGACGAGGCGCTTTTCGCCAATCTTGACCAAGGGGACAAGGGCCTCCTGATAGTGCAGGTAAGTGAGGTTTTACATGTCTCTCTCTATGTTCATGCAGGACTTCGCCTACGCCATTACGTGTGCTCGTGCCTGGGCTTATGGTATGGCGATTCCTCCCGCGCCGGAGGTTCGGGCTGCTCAGTAGCTACGCTCTATCTAGTTATACTCATGTTCTCTGTTATGCTCGTTGTGCGGTTGTTGTTATAGACGCGGAAAGGATGTTGCGTTGAGTACCTTGATCGTAATCATAATACAGAGATACAGTATCATTCCTGCTTGGGATCGAGTGATTCCCGTGGCAGCCGGAATTATAAGGGTGAAGCTAGAAAGAAAACGAGTAAAAGACACAGTTCCACAAACACGTAGGGTGAACTCACAAATGATTCCTCTCAGTAGTTGTCAAGCGTGTGCACGTCATGGTTGGTAGATGTGACGTTTGTACAGCCCTATAAAAAAATCCTCATAACTAGATGAGGAATTCTCACATGAGGAGGGAACTCACAGGCTTCGACTCACAGGGAAAAATCGAGCCTCTTCTAGAAACTCCCCCCGATACGGAGATCATGGATGTCTCGCTGGCATACTGAGCACAACAGGCGATTGGCTTGGATACAAGGGCTGATTGAATGCGAGCTTTCAGAGACAAAGCGTGTAAAAGCTCGTGCGAATGGGAAAGGTAAATATTACGACTTCTCGAAAATTAATCGCGACACTCCACACAGGGAGGGGCGTGCCTCAACGTCTGCATGAATAGAGAGGATAAATGCCAAGGTCAAAGCCGCTCAGGTTGACCCGTATGGCCCCGTCGAATGTCAAGTTGGTGAGTATCGGGGGGGCGAATGGCGCGGCAATGTTACTGGCCAGGGCTAGCAGCTTGGTGATGTCTGTGAGCTTGAATTCGCCGGTTGATGGAATGTACTCGTAAGGAACGCCGGTCTTACTCCCCCAAGCTCTAGGACCATGACGAGGACGATACGAAGCTCTGATGTCGAAGGTTCTCGAGCTTGTTATGGTGAGGTTGACCGAGCCATTGCCGAATTCGGTGTGAGGAGCCGCACAGTAGCTACCAGATGGCGCAGCACTCAGTAGAACGCTCGTTGCTAGGAGACCGGTAACGACAGAGATAATGGCCATTAAAA
>NW_003205665.1:0-2634 GCF_000006405.1 Perkinsus marinus ATCC 50983
GGCTTGCCTCAACAGTCCGTAACACTTACTCTAACAGCATCTTCGTCCGCCTCAACCGTATCTGAACCAATCTTGATCAGGAAACCGGACGATTATACCGCCATATCACCTTTGAGGGCCACCAGATGAGCCGGGAGAGAATTCCGCACAGCTGAATAGGACAGATCAACATAAACGATGGAACAAGCCTATTGGTTACAGGATCTCTTCGACGCACCCGACCTCCTCGTCAACATCCGACTAGCCTGAATCCTATGTTGAGCCCTACAGGACATGATAGTGATTCCTCGATAGAAGCACGGCAGTCCTACCGAGTGGTCCTCGGAGGTCTCTCTGCCTGAATAATTCTCATCACGGCATCGTCAGTGAGACTTGAACCATGTCGTTGACGAATCTGCGATGGACACTTCTCCTGTGGGTGAAGCGTCTCCTCCTGGTCACCTCAGCCATCAAATCCACTAGCTCGTCCGGACTGAGATCCTCCAGACCCACGATATGGTCACGATGCGCACTTGCTACATTTGTCTTGATCGAGAACATACCTAGAGCAAGCCAACAACCCTGAACGATCCTGCATTGTACTACCTTTATCAGCAGCAAATGCCATGACCACAAGGACAGGGAAAAGCACCAAAGTGACCACCGCTTCCCATATGTCTACTACGTCCGGCGAAGACACCTGAGACGAACCTCAGCGAGGTATATAGCGAGCGAACACTGCGTTACCTGCAGTACTAAGAGGAGCCATATATATGCAAATATACTGCAGCCAGCCGTAACCACAAATACGCCAATGTCGTTGATAGCTCTCACTTGACCATCCGGGATAGCCATAATACATACCGCCGAGATGACCAGAAGGTTGAACGCTGCTGATCCTACGATGGTACCTGAGCCATGATGAGATCCCCCTCACGAGGACTAACTACGACAGCCTACTGGGCCCCAAGTGTCCCGAGTACATATCTTGACTGAATAGCTCTATGATAGAGAGCAATATCTCGGGGGCGCTCGAGCCTAGTGCCATCAAAGTGAGATTCGCCACAGTGTCGTTCCATACTCGTACAGTCACCAACTTGGTCTCGCCTTGGATTGTAAGGCGAGCTGAGAGAAAGAAGGTATGGGAGTCGGTGATGGGCGCGAGAAAATCTACCTCTTTTTTTCTTAGAAGTAATTTTCTCTATCGCCCCCATGAAGAAGTCGCTGATAATAGCCACGCCCACAAAGCACCAGCAAAGGCCAAGGAAATAGAGCACCACCCTGAGGCCGTTGGGCCAGTCCTGTTCGGAGTCCCCGAACAAAGGCAGTATCTGAGGATGACTCCCTTCAACATACCCCATAAGACGGTCTTCCAGTACCAGTCCAGATCCACCGTGCTCGCATATCGGGATAGGCTGCTCTATCACGGGCGTGGCTAATGAGCGTGGAGAGTCGACGCCCCACAAAGAGGGGCCAATCATCAACTACAACACATGCCGTCTCCCATACACCCCAAATGCATCCTATCAGCGCATGGCGTATCGAATTCAGCGGAAGAAAGGACAGATTGAAAGCATCAAACGCTTCTGTTTCCGTAGAGTCCGTAGGAGTTTTTTCCACGAATTGAAAGTTCAAACTCCGAATGACAGTTCGAATTCCGAAAACCGCTCGAAACTCAAAGTTCAAATTCGTAAATGAAATTTATGATTTTGGAAACAAAAAAATACAAATTCACCAAACACAAGACCAATTTCGACCAACAAAGCTCCCTAGGGTGTAGTAGATTCATGAACTGGCTTATTCCCATCGCTCAAGCATCACACAAGACAACTCATCTCAAGTACTGGAAACTCGAACGACAACAACTTTTCCGTGGCGCGTGGTAAAGTGAATAATCTTTTCATGCATATTGCACAAAACAGTGAAAATGCAGTCGGGGTGTTCAGAGAACCAATTACTCAGAACACATTCCAGAATGCAAAACACCAAAATCGCGTTCAGAGAACAGCCCCCCAAACACATTCTGGAAAGAGTCCCAGAATAGATTCCGAGCGTGTTCAGAAAACTTCAGAATGCATTCTGAAACACGTTCCAGAAAGCGGGATTCCAGAATGCGAAAATTCATTCCCGATAATTTTGTGGCGCGCGGAAGGCTACCACGTTCGACAACGAATCAACGGATTCGCACAACTTGTGCGGCACAAGTCGTGAAAATCATTAATACTTTTATGCTACTCGGCTATAATCGTGCGTCAAAATCTCACATTTTCAAATTTCTTCCACAAATTCTCATTACGTGCTCTTATACTCTCAGCATGTGTCCCTCTCATGCGTTGCTTCACACTTATTAATTCTAAACGCCTCCCAACACTCCAATTTGTGTACTCACGCAGTTCGTGCAAATTTACATCCATTTGGTGGTCGTATGGGAGTACCCAAACGAAACTTCCAACTATTACTTCACACTGTGGAGTCCACGCCTCACCTTCATAATCAAGTGCACCAAGTGCGCACCTTGAGTACCGCGGCTCTCATCATCGGAGTTTGTGCGCTATTACGTATACGCGAGGCTTCCAAACTCCTCGTAGGAGACATCCAGATCGGCGATATGAGAGCGCGCATCTGCATCCGAGAGAGTAAGACGACGACCTCACT
>NW_003202093.1:0-1809 GCF_000006405.1 Perkinsus marinus ATCC 50983
CCAGCTGCCGTGGTGATGGTGACCTCGCCAGTCACAGAAGCTGCAGTAGTATCAACAATCTCATAGGTCTTAGCAGCTGTGCTGACCGGGAAAGGGGACGTTATAGTAGTAGTAGGCTCAACAGGAGCACCGATCGTAGTCGTGACAGTCGCAACCTCCGTAGCGACCTTGGTGGTAGCAACAGAGTCATTCTTGTCTCTACCGGGAGCTTCCCCAGCTGCCGTGCTGATGATCACATCGCCAGTCACAGGAGCTGCAGTAGTGACAGCACCCCCATCCGTCACAGCAGCTGTGCTGACCGGGAAAGGGGACGTGATAGTAGTAAGCTCAACAGGAGCACCGATCGTAGTCGTGACAGTTGCAGCCTCCGTAGCGACCGGGGTGGTAGCATCAGAGTCATCCTTGTCTCTACCGGGAGCCTCCCCAGCTGCCGTGCTGATGGTCACTTCGCCAGTCACAGGGGCTGCAGTAGTGACAGCCACCTCATCGGTCTCAGCGGGCGTACTGACCGGTTGAGGGGACGTCATGATAGTAGTAGGCTCAACAGGAGCATCGATCCTAGTGGCAGTCGCAGTCTCAGTAGCGACCGGGGTGGTAGCATCAGAATCATCCTTGTCTCTTCCCGGAGCTTCCCCAGTGGCCGTGGTGATAGTCACCTCGCCAGTCACAGGAGCCGCAGTAGTGACAGCGACCTCATCGGTCACAGCGGGTGTACTGACCGGTAGAGGGGACGTCATAATAGTAGTAGGCTCAACAGAAGCACTGATCGTGGTAGCCACAGTCGCAGTCTCAGTAGCGATCGGGGTGGTAGCATCAGAATCATCCTTGTCTCTACCGGGTGCTTCCCCAGCTGCCGTGGTGATGGTGACCTCGCCAGTCACAGAAGCTGCAGTAGTATCAACAATCTCATCGGTCACAGCAGCTGTGCTGACCGGTTGAGGGGTCGTGATAGCAGTTGTAGGCTCGACAGGAGCATCGATCGTAGTAGTGCCAGCCGCAGTCTCAGTAGCGACCGGGATGGTAGCATCAGAATCATCCTTGTCTCTACCGGGAGCTTCCCCAGCTGCCGTGCTGATGATCACTTCGCCAGTCACAGGAGCTGCAGTAGTGACAGCAACCTCATCGGTCACAGCAGCTGGGCTGACCGGGAAAGGGGACGTGATAGTAGTAGGCTCAACAGGAGCACCGATCGTAGTCGTGACAGTTGCAGCCTCCGTAGTGGCCTTGGTGGTAGCATCAGAGTCATCCTTGTCTCTACCGGGAGCTTCCCCAGCTGCCGTGCTGATGGTCACTTCGCCAGTCACAGGAGGTGCAGTAGTGACAGCCACCTCATCGGTCACAGCAGCTGTACTGGCCGCTACTGTGGCATCGACAGTAGCTTCAGAACCAGTCGTACTCGTTGCTTCGGGATCTGCTGTCGTACCTTCTTCGCTTGTAGCGGCCTCAGTGACCTCATCCGTGACTGCAGCAGAGGATGTGGAACCTCGGAGAGCCTCAGTCGGTCCACTCGTGCCGCAGAAGCACGGGGCATCCGAGCCGAAGCAGGTGCTCGGCGTCTTCCAATACTTACAATATGACCCAGGGTATGTTGTGGCACACTCTGTGTCGCAGTCATTGGCGTTGCCCGTCACGGGATTGATGTCCTGGAAAGCACAGAGAGCGACGAAAACAGCGGAGAAAGTCCGTGAAGCCATCATAGATAAATGCAAATGAGCGACGGTAAGCTGAGACTAACTGGATGACGAAGAAGGCACATTTCGAGTGTGACTCGCACAATCGGCGACTCACGAGCTGTCATAGCATCCACGA
>NW_003209331.1:0-1562 GCF_000006405.1 Perkinsus marinus ATCC 50983
CCCTAGAGTGACAAACGAGTAAAGTAAAACGGACGAGATGATAGCGGTCACCTCCACGAGAACGACGACTTCCCAATAACCAGAACGCGAGAGGTAGTCGTATATTCGCTCGGCTTGGCTGCGGTCCTCGACCGGCCCTGCACCTATGTTGTAAGAAATGCCCCAGCCAGGATTCGAACCCGCGACCTCGACTTACCTCCCGCATCTGTCTCGACTTCAGGCGGCAATCTGTGTGAGTGTTCCGGAGGCACCCCATTGATCTCATCATTCACTTGATTATAGACAATGTGCGCTCTAAAACTCCACCGTATAAAGCCGATACAACGATGAGGTGTACAAAACTGACCTGAGGTCAACTCTAGTGTGGAAAGTCTCCCCACAAGTCGGGCAGCTATAGTCGTCTCGATTGCCTTGCAAACCATCACATTCTCGAAGTGGTGGGAAGGGGAACGTGTCGTGACGTTGGCCTGAGACATTCCCATCTCAGTGACGACGGCACTGCCTAGCAGTCTACTTGAGGGCATCAATGGTGAGTAACGGTCGATAGAATGAATGACCAAAGTGGGCATCGCTAACAGTAATGGTGCGCCCAGCTCATCATTCGGTCTGTTCAGACGCATGTACCTATCATAGCAGTCATACTCCCAACGGCAATGATACACTTATTACTCTCCGACAAAGCGATAGCGGCCTCTGTGGGAAAAGAAGTAGCATCGAACGTGGGCTTCTATGAGCTGATGCTTCCTCATTTCCACTATTTGAAACATGAAGTACGGCTTGCCGTCCGAACCAGCTCGAATCACTGCTTTATCCGAGAACAGTATCGTCTCAGCTCGCTTGCCGCCTCGTGAGAGTCGTGTATATCTGAAGAACATCATCATTGTCAATTCTCGCTGTACTCACATGGCACACCACTTACAGCAGTCCAATGATAGAGGCATTCAGAAGGACCGTCACACAGCACTGCATGGATAGGACCACAGCTCCACTGGTGCAATCAGAGAAGTACCTAGATATTGATAGCCGAGCACGAGCAGGCGGTCAACAACGTACTGGTCAGGGGCTCCAAACCCGACAGTGGCCTGCGTCTCCATCGAGAGGTAGAAGGCTCTAAGGTAGCTGCCTTTGAACTGGGCACCACATGGCTCGTCCACCAATAACCACAGCCCTGCGAATACCGCTACGACCGTTATGTAACTGAAATCGGGTAAGCCTATGAACTAAGATGGTGCCCAACATAAAAACCACGGCAAACCATCGCATGCCATTTGGCGGTTGTAACTGCGGCATGAGTGTTGTAGATCAGGATTTTTATCTATTCCTGTTACACTATCGCCTATTGCAAGAGGATAGCCTATAAAATCACATTAAGAAGAGTCGCCTCATACTAACAATAATATCTCCTGAAGGAGCATCCGATCGACTCTGTGTTCTCATATTGGAGCTCATAATTAGTTCACAATATTAAATTATCTAAGAGAGCCTTCTCGAATATTTTGAAATGCCCATTATTACAAGACTAGAATGCCGGCGATAAGCACATTAGTGTTGGTGTCCAACAC
>NW_003206612.1:0-1135 GCF_000006405.1 Perkinsus marinus ATCC 50983
AGTCATCCACTCCTTGGGGAGCAATGGCCTGACTTCCCCGCAGCTGGTCGGCTCGTTGTCCTCGACTTCCATGACAAGGGTAACTAATGGTCTCTCTATCGCCGCGGCCGCCACACTTGAGTCCTTGGCTGAGGAAGTAGGCGCCATAATCCGCAAGAGGCGTAAACTTCATGCCGAATCCGACGCTATCACCCAAAGGTCGACGGTGCAAGTTGAGGCTATAATCAACCATTCGATCAAGAACTACCACTCTCCCCTTCCACCAAGCCTCTTCTACGGAATCTCTTCCTCGGTCATCACCGCCGTCAGCAATACGAAGAATGGCTGCTATGTACCGTTCAAGGATATCATGGAGAAGCCGGAGTTGCCTAGTGAGGGTCTGCCCGACTTCAAGCAGGAAAGACAGTCTTATGGTGGTCTCTCTACGAGCCCGGTGATGAAAGGTAAGTACCCGAATTCTAGTGCGGAATGGTCCTCATGCTTGCTACGGTTCGCTCTACTCGTTGCTGGCACAGTAGACCCGAAGGTTCTCTCTCCGGTCGACATCCTAGCCTACGGCGCATGTATCCTAACCCTGGCGAGGTCTATGCCTTTGGTGACCACTCTCGTCTACGACGACCGCTATCGTCGCGGGGTGGCAGCTGTCATGGCTGCCAATGCCCAACTCTCATTGCGCCAGTGCTTTCTGACCGACACCAATCCGGCACTACTCGCCGAAGTCGTCAGTTCTTCACTGCGTTCCGCCAACCACATGAGAGCTCCTGCCGCGAATGGCAGTAGAGGTCGCGACTCGCAGCGGCCCGAGCCCTGTAGAAACTTCGCAAGAGGTACATGTACGTGGGGTGATAGGTGCAGGTACGCACACGATCTATCGGTTAAGCCCAACTCGAGCTCAACGGAGCATCCCCAGGCCGACTCGGCACGTAGCCGAAAGCGCCCCACCAAGCAGGCAGACAAGCCAAACTCCTATTCTGGGGGTAAGCCTGACCAATAATCACCGACTAATTATCGGAGGCAATGTTGCCATATCTCTCGTGTATCGTCTTTACTACGTAATAGAGTCTATGATGCATCGCGAGTCTGAGCATCATATGAGTCGCTCTGAGTAGACGATCGTTCTAGTGGCTATGAAAGC
>NW_003201267.1:0-1012 GCF_000006405.1 Perkinsus marinus ATCC 50983
AGCGAGGCTTCGAACAAAATCGATCACGCTACGTGATGAGCGAGCGCCCTGACCGGGCGTACCCGGCTCAAATCCACTGGAGGGCATTTCACCGCGGTGGAAACCAAGTTGCACTTGGTTTTCACCTAGCATGAAACGTCCTCCAGCGTCTCGCTTTGAGCCGTCAATAAACAGTGGGAAGCACGGAACAAAGTGAATCGCTGACCTCCTTTCCCGAATAACCTGTGGCCCGTACGCCACGGAAAGGATCAGACGTTAGCTCTGACCAACCCCCAAACCCGCGGCCCGTACGCCGTAGATTGGGTGAGGGTCAGGCTTGTTAGCCGGCCCGATCAAGGAGATTTCATCGGTGAGCAACCTATCCAGACCCTAGGGCGGGAGGTGGGAAAAGAAATCTATGGACCGAACGGTCCCATTTTCCAGCGAGGCTTCGAACAAAATCGATCACGCTACGTGATGAGCGAGCGCCCTGACCGGGCGTACCCGGCTCAAATCCACTTGGAGGCATTTCACCGCGGTGGAAACCAAGTTGCACTTGGTTTTCACCTAGCATGAAACGTCCTCCAGCGTCTCGCTTTGAGCCGTCAATAAACAGTGGGAAGCACGGAACAAAGTGAATCGCTGACCTCCTTTCCCGAATAACCTGTGGCCCGTACGCCACGATCGGGAAAGGATCAGACGTTAGCTCTGACCAACCCCCAAACCCGCGGCCCGTACGCCGTAGATTGGGTGAGGGTCAGGCTTGTTAGCCGGCCCGATCAAGGAGATTTCATCGGTGAGCAACCTATCCAGACCCCCAATGAATCCTTGATAGGTGTGATCCGACGAAATTCCGGCAGCAAACGAGGTCGCATTATCGGTGAGCGACCTATCCGGACCCCAATGAACCCGAGATAGGAGCGCCCCGATAGGAACTTCTGCGCTTCCCAAAAGACGGTCACGTCCGCGGGTGAACACTGAACAACACAACATTAACTCGAGTCGTCGGGCGAAACGATGACATGACCATAAA
>NW_003202447.1:0-1227 GCF_000006405.1 Perkinsus marinus ATCC 50983
CTACTGCTTGATGGGTCTCTGGGCCAGCATCTTCATTTGGGATAGTCTTTACACTGGAGCTACCATGTAAGCCAGATACGCCAGATTTACGGTATGCGATTTCTTCTCCTCAGGCCGACTGGTGTTCATCGTTACGTTTGGGGGCCATATTTCCCTACGGCGTGGTTTTAAGAAAGCCCACAGAGATTAATTCTTCACAGCCAATCGCGAGGGCGTTGGCAAATGACAACAATCGATAAGAGGTCAATTTTGGCGTATCATGTAGAGAGAGACACATTATCATTTTGAAAGCTACTACTTGTGTTATCAACTATAATTTCGAGCGCCGCTTTGATCAAGACGGTTTTTGTAGTAGTGGTGTCCTCGACAACACCCTTTAACAACCCCAGCTATCACTTCCTTTAATTCTGGACAAGAGACCAGTGCTGTATCGTGTCACAGTCCAACACTGGTCTGGTCTCAGTCACCGCGAAGAATGTCGCGGTAGTGATTTTGCTCGTAACCGTGTAATATCGAAGCGTTATGTGACACATGCAGGGTAGAAGATTGAATTTTGCGCGGTGTTGGAAGAATATGTCATGGTCGACTACGTGTGTGCGTGATAATACGAAGATTCCGAGGGAACTTAGGAAAACTTTTTGATTCATGTACTCTAACTTGGACAGTGCGGAGTGCTAGGAGGTGTAAATGCACGAGCTAAGAATGCCCACAAGGTATACGATGGTTCTCCAAATGGTGCGAGTTGGGCGATTAACAGGAGCAATAGCGGTGATTGTGGTGGCGATATGAAAGCTTGTGTAGTCATTAGTCCCCCGGACTGTATTTCTTCTCTTTCGAGTGCGTTGGACAGGGCCTTTGGTATTGACCGAGATACCATTCTTATTATCATCTGGCAGCCTTGTCGTTTGGAGTAGCCCAACCCATTACTCTTCGACACCCACAACGAAAGATGCAAATTACGTGCAACACAAGACAGATAAGATTTTTCTTCTTTGCGTGTCGTAGATCTGGATGTGTCATCAACAACATCGCGTTACTAGCGGGTTGACGATAAAGGAACATCGTTAACATCAGCACAGACTATAAATAGTAACTACTAGAAATTGAAATAATACCCTAGTATTAACAACATGCCACAAAGGCATAATCATAGCCAAGCAGCTCCCTTAAGCGGCAAGCTTCTTAGCCCTCTCACAAATGTTCTCAGCAGTAAAGCCAAACTTGGCC
>NW_003205002.1:0-1187 GCF_000006405.1 Perkinsus marinus ATCC 50983
CATTTTATATGAACATGCACGCACATACCTTTCCTCGATTCCAAAACTTGATTTAATTCCTCGCAGGCTTTTTCCGGATTTATTTTCCCTAAAATGACCTCACCACGGATCGAACCCGCGGCTGTTCTCTACTACTGTTCGTTTTGGCCGTCGACAACGTCGCTTCGCTTCCCTCAACAACAATATACTCAAAATCAGTGGATGGTTTTCCTGAAATTCCGCAACAAAAACCTGTCGCGACGGGAAAAAATCTGATTTTTCAGGTTTTTTTTCGCAAAATAGATCGTAAATTTCACGAGCAAAAGTCTTTCTCACCAAAAAAAACCGAAAAAATATTTTTTCGCCGAATTATTTTCAACGCGTAAATACACTTTCTGTCAAAAATTCTGTTATTGACGTTAGTCTTAATAAATAGGTCGACAATTGGACCTAATTCGTATCTTGCCTTCGGAACCTCAAGATTCCCTCCATACTACCAACAAGCTTATCCTGTAGCAGCGCCTGGAGGGATGCGACCGCCTGGTTTCGTGCTTCGTCGCTGCCGTAAACTGACGACAAAAAAGTGACCTCTTCCGGGCCTATTCCGTATCTTACGCGCTGCAACCTAGGATACCACACTACGATTCAACGAGTTTGATAAGAGATATTATTCCGGAAAATTCCAAGATTTCCCATAGTACTGGAAATCGGCCGCGCGGCTGCTGCTTTCGGTTCTCCGAAGGTCTTACTGCGTTCCTGACCTAATCCGTATCTTCCACGGGACAACCTAAGATACTCACCTTGAACTTCCGGGGATTGCGCGTAGGCATATTTTGGCAATAGGCCGATTTCGGCCTCGAAATGAATCTTTAATAATATTGAAATATCAACACAACCCATTTAGCAGCCTTGAAATTTATGTTCGCTTCCCTCAGCTGAGTTTACGTACAATTTCGAGTACCGAAACCATTGAGAATTTCCATATTGTCACCAACACATGTAGTTGACCATGTGCAGATCTTCCCACACTGTCACTCAGTGGCGTATCTTAGGTTGCTCATACAAAGATACGGATTAGGTCGCCTACGTGATCATCGTTGATTAAAAATATGTATCTTAGAAATAACGACAAAGCTCTCATAATAAGGCCAATGAATACACTAGGACTCGCGTTAGCCACCACTCTAGTGGGATGAGAATCATAAGAC
>NW_003199448.1:0-2706 GCF_000006405.1 Perkinsus marinus ATCC 50983
CTCTACAAAAAGCTCGATGCCGACCCCTATTGGTTGAGGGACACTCACATATGTCAGGAGACATGGGCCATATTCCGTGATATAGTTGGTGTGACGAAACATATTCTGTGAACCTTTGGCCCATGGTAAGACCCAGAGAGGGTTCGGGCTTCGGTTTTACAGTGTTTGGTTCTCTCCCACACTCCCAACCAACTGTCCGGTTGACGGACAGATGTCACTCGAATTGAGAGAACGGTCTTTAAACACCGGTACAATACGGGAACGCATGCGCGCTACTCCGCACCATAGTTGTCTGATCATTACCTCCGACTCCGGCGGCTCGTAGACCATCCCAGACTTGTTGTTTTCGAAACACGCTGCCACGTGTGATGCAAGATGGACCACACTATCCATTGAGCTAGTCCAGCTTGCATCCCAAGATGGGATTGCCAGCACCCACCACTGTTGAGCAGCCAAACACGATCTAATTGAGGCTCTGCTCCGCTTTGTACTCACGTGCGATCAAATATAGCCCGTCAATCGGCCCGCCTCATACTCAATCTCTCCTGGTGAATCGATAACAAGGGCAGAGCTCTTCACAGATCCGAAAAGGTTCATGCGAACACAGATTCGGCAGCGATACTGTGCGTCACACAGTGTGCAAACCTCTTACTTTCGTCGAGGCCATGCGACGCATGAGGTAAGTCTTGTTCTCAATGACTCCTCGCTAGAGGATAGAACCAACAGTGGGAGGCATCGTCATGTATGGCCTATTCTTGCCAATTGTAGCTCATAACTTGAACCCTCGTTGCAACCATGCCTCCCCCTCCGGCTGGTCTCGCTATGGCCACGACAGCTAAGGGACTCCTCATAGAGAGAGTTCCCTTTGTTAGTGCAATCCATATGTTATGTAAGGACTTTGGATGGAAACTTATCCTCATGCTACACTTCACCAATCACTGGGCCAAGGGTTACAGTTACCTCGTGCTGTATTCCAGTATTTCGTTCTATTTTCGGTCCATGAATGTGAGTGGCCCAGATATTGACCGATATGCCTCAGTGGTTTTCATGCCTTGGGCGATGAAGCCTTGGCTCGGTGTGATCTCCGACTCTCTCCCCATGTTTGGGTACCACAAGCTCCCTTATATGATGATCCTAAGCACCCTTGGCCTAGCCGGCACCATCCTGGCAGTGTCTCTAGACCTAGTCGAGAGCAATGCGCCGATTGGGACGGTTGGGCTTTTCATGGCGAACCTTCAGCTGATGGGGTATGACCTGCTTGCTGAGGCGGTATACTCTCGGCGTTTAGCTGGTGTTCCCGGATCGGGACCGGCCCTAGTAAGCTACGTTTGGACTGGGAACCAACTATTGGGTCTCGTCGCGGTGCTGCTCGTCGGCTTCATTGTTGAGCACGCTGATGGAGTTTGGAGCCTTGGTGGTGCACAGTGGGCAATTCTGACTACAATCTTCACATCTGCTACTGTTATCATACCCGCGGGGCTCAACTTCTTCGAGGAGAAGCGGGTGACCAAAGAAGAGTCCAGAGCTCATCGTAAGCATTTGTGGGGCAAGCAAACGACTGTCGCCGTTCTATCGGTTGTGGTTGGAGTGACGGCCGTGGTTTATTCTATCATTAACTTGGTCGCTGCCTCTAATACGGTCGCTTTCGTGACCGCCATCTCGTCCACGATCTTTCTCACTAGTTTCGCATTCATTGTGATGAGGCCAGTGATCGGAAAGTTGATGTTGTTCAATGCGATATCGCAAATTACCATTGCGACAGTTGGGGGTCCCGCGATCTACTTCTACACCAACGACGCTACCATGTATCCCGCTGGACCGCATTTCTCCGACGTTTTCTATGGCTCAGTACTGGGGACCGTTGGACAGCTCTGCTCAGTGCTCGCCCTCCTTGCTTTCGGCAAGTTCATGAAGAATTGGAAGTATCGGACAGTGTACTTCTCGATGACGGCAATGTTGGTGATCATGCAGCTAGGCGACCCTATTATTTTCTCTCGACTAAATGTCCGTATCGGAATCCCCGATCAGGTCTTCGCTATAGGCAGCAAAGCCTTAGTGGAATCGGTGTCTATGATACAATTCATGCCAGGGTTCCTCATCCTGTCTCATTTATGCCCTAAGAATATGGAAGCTACTATGTTCGCCTTATTGGCATCGTTATCGAACTATTCCCAGAATGTTACACGTCCTATTGCAGGCTTCATCAGTCAATCTTTGGGAGTTGTCCCACGAGGCCTACCTGGTGTTGACGAATCGGAGCAGTTTGACAACCTCTGGATTGTGTCATTGATACTGATAAGCTTGAGTACCACGTCGCTCTTCTTTCTCTGGTTGATACCTAATGCCAGGATGAACGAGCGTATCATGGCCGACGGTGACGATACTTCGGCTACTTCTGGTTCACTATTCGAGAGGTGGATGCGAAGCAGCCGCGGTTCCACAGGGGAAGTAGAGGTCGAATCTGAGGATCCTAAGCTCACTATTGAGGAAGAGAGAAATCCTATTACTTAGGTTTGATTGGATTTCGTCGCATAAAGGATATATCACTGTCTCGTGTCTAGAGAGCTTGTGTCGAATCATTATTCTTTGTTGTGAGATTTCATGGGGCGTGATGGCGCTAATGGATTTCAGGGCTTACAGTCGCCGATCTATACGACGAGTGATTTCTACTAGGCCGGTGTACAATCCATTATTAGTCACCGAGAG
>NW_003208950.1:0-1574 GCF_000006405.1 Perkinsus marinus ATCC 50983
CGGTTTATTGGGAGGGCTTCTAGATTATCTCCATTTGAGTGGTTTCACAACACCATAGTTATGACTTCGTGGTTGACCTGGTGTTATAACTAGGATGTTGTATATAGGAGATAAAGTTTAGAAGCGCCACGGGTTTGATAAACCAGTGGCAACCACCCCAAACCTCCATATTACTGAACACAATATAGGTGGCTACAGTAAATCCACAAATAAGGAGTTGAATGAAGGTCCATTTATGGGGCTAGTTCAAGGACGAATGTATTGAGATTTACTGTTAGATGGGAACGAGCTCAGAGACCTCCTCGTGGTGTTCCTGGAAACTCAACTATAATGTTTTATTTTTTTTTCTTCTTTTTCTCTGTAAGTTTTATGGAGGGCTTCTAGATTATCTCCATTTGAGTGGTTTCACAACACCCTAGTTTATTGACCTTCGTGGTTGACCTGGTGTTATAACTAGGATGTTGTATATAGGAGATAAAGTTTAGAAGCGCCACGGGTTTGATAAACCAGTGGCAACCACCCAAACCTCCATATTACTGAACACAATATAGGTGGCTACAGTAAATCCACAAATAAGGAGTTGACAACAACTATGTGGCGAAATTTGTCGCTATGCCTGGTATTTCGCCAAATTGTTCGAATCTGTCCCTGCCCTTATATTGCCTAACAAACATGTCCAAGAGTCTTGAAACCCGTTAGGTGTCATTTTGGCGAAATCCGGGTTGGCGAAACCTTTATCACCCGAAACATGGGGGAGGGTAAGTAGCGCGTGCCATTATGATCGATTTACATAGCAACAGCGTCATCCATGTAGTACGCAGGTGCACTTGACCGATATCATTAGTTCATTATCGACGTTGCCAAATGGCCAAGTCCACTCCCTCTGCTGCTAAGCGGGTGCCGGCTAAAGGCAACTCTAAGGCGCCGAAGTCGTCAATCTCCAAGAAGAGCAAGCCTTCTGCCGCGCCCTCTCAAGGGCTCACTCACGTATCTAGTATAACCTATAAAGACCTCAAGGTCGGGACGCAAGTCATGGCTGCGATACAGGATATCTCTCCTGATGCGCTCATTCTAGATTTGCCTTTCAATAAGATGGGAATCGTGAAAGGTAGTATGGGGAAATATCATATTTGATTAAAATTTACCTTTGCATGGCTTTACGAGCTCGAGAGGGGACACTAGGTCGGTGGTCAATATCAGGTATATCTAATATGGTCGATGAAGATGACATTAGTGAACATATGAAACAGGGCAACGTTGCATTGAAGAGCTTCAAGGCTCAGCATAGGTTCCGTAGAGGTCAGCTTGTGACCGCGGCTGTTATTGCCAACGATGGCAGTGGTAGAGAGGTACTGAGTGGGAAAGCTTCAAACGAGCCACCCTGGAGTGTCAGGGGTCGATCCAACTCTCGTTGTTGCCATCTGTCCTCAATGCTGGGCTAACGTCTAAGACCATGAAACCTCACATGTGGCTGCCTGCTACTGTGCTCACTGAGGAGGCTCATGGGTAAGCCAATGGAAAGTGAGTGGACGTCTGAGCGATGCTGGTAGATACGTTTTGAGTTTCGGCATTGA
>NW_003200940.1:0-1023 GCF_000006405.1 Perkinsus marinus ATCC 50983
CATCAGTGTTGCACTGCAAGTACAGAGACATAAGCGCAATAACGACCATATACCCTACATGGCACACGGGTTTCATGACGAAACCACCAGTGTTGCACTGCAAGTACAGAGACATGAGACCTACATGGACGGTGGTAACTCATTCATAATGTATTAAGATTCTTGACAAATGGGAAACGTGACGTACGGGACTCATAAGAGAGCGTGTCACGTCACGAATGAGGGACGAAAATGAGAGAGGATGGAATAAGGACATGTATATGCGTAAGCTGGACACAAGATGAGGCTGTGGTGAGACAGACGAACTATCGTAGTTCGGCACAGAACTAACCTCACCATATTTGTTATCCACCAACTCCATAAACTCAAGACTGTTAGATACTAAATCGGACTCAGTAACGTTACACGACCCATTAAGGATGAATGAAAACAGTGAAACATGGGATGGAAACAGAGTGATGACATGTTTATATTATAAACTTCACAAGACTAACAATTGGTCCATAAATTGTTTATAACAATTTATTTACACTTCGCTCCGCTGGTTGCACAATTTCTTGAATGTTGGTATAATCTGTGTCTTCCGACGACTAGGCAAAACCCGTATACTCATGAATCATGCCAAGTCGCGGAAATCAGTATTCAGCAAGAGTTGCTGAATTCCTTCCTACGTAGGTGTTATACCAACCATTTTTCCGCCGCCAACCAAATCGTTCTTTCACCAAGAACTCCGCCGTTTTCTAGTCCAGTATCGGAAACGCCGACCCGGTGTTATCAGCGTAATATTCCGTATTTGACCGCTTGTCTTGGTGTTTGGCAAATGAAATCTGTGCGGTGGTTACTTGGCGAAATCCGAGTTGGCGAAACCTGTTACGCCCAAAAAAACCCTGCCTACTCCGCGCGCGCCACCATTTTCATCCTGCGCGCCACTATTCTCTCCTGCGCGCCCTGTCTGTCCCCTATTACCCCTTCCTCTCGTACTCCAAACCTCTCTTAGACTTCCGACCGGAGCCTGGGTGCCGC
>NW_003206363.1:0-1119 GCF_000006405.1 Perkinsus marinus ATCC 50983
CTGAGCTCAGGAGTTTCCTATACAGTGTTGGAGTAGTAGGAATATATGTAATCGCTTTCCTCAGCACCTGAGCTCAGGAGTTTCCTATACAGTGTTGGAGTAGTAGGAATATATGTAATCGCTTTCCTCAGCACCTGAGCTCAGGAGTTTCCTATACAGTGTAGGAGTAGGAATATATGTAATCGCTTTCCTCAGCACCTGAGCTCAGGAGTTTCCTATACAGTGTTGGAGTAGGAATATATGTAATCGCTTTCCTCAGCACCTGAGCTCAGGAGTTTCCTATACAGTGTTGGAGTAGGAATATATGTATTCGCTTTCCTCAGCACCTGAGCTCAGGAGTTTCCTATACAGTGTTGGAGTAGGAATATATGTAATGGCTTTCCTCAGCACCTGAGCTCAGGAGTTTCC
The DNA here is from genome assembly GCF_000006405.1 of Perkinsus marinus ATCC 50983. Taxonomy (NCBI): domain Eukaryota; phylum Perkinsozoa; order Perkinsida; family Perkinsidae; genus Perkinsus; species Perkinsus marinus. The sequence goes on from NW_003206363.1 coordinate 409, forward strand.
TATACAGTGTTGGAGTAGGAATATATGTAATCGCTTTCCTCAGCACCTGAGCTCAGGAGTTTCCTATACAGTGTTGGAGTAGTAGGAATATATGTAATCGCTCTCCTCAGCACCTGAGCTCAGGAGTTTCCTATACAGTGTTGGAGTAGTAGGAATATATGTAATCGCTTTCCTCAGCACCTGAGCTCAGGAGTTTCCTATACAGTGTTGGAGTAGTAGGAATATATGTAATCGCTCTCCTCAGCACCTGAGCTCAGGAGTTTCCTATACAGTGTAGGAGTAGGAATATATGTAATCGCTTTCCTCAGCACCTGAGCTCAGGAGTTTCCTATACAGTGTTGGAGTAGGAATATATGTAATCGCTTTCCCCAGCACCTGAGCTCAGGAGTTTCCTATACAGTGTTGGAGTAGGAATATATGTAATCGCTTTCCTCAGCACCTGAGCTCAGGAGTTTCCTATACAGTGTTGGAGTAGGAATATATGTAATCGCTTTCCTCAGCACCTGAGCTCAGGAGTTTCCTATACAGTGTAGGAGTAGGAATATATGTAATCGCTTTCCTCAGCACCTGAGCTCAGGAGTTTCCTATACAGTGTTGGAGTAGGAATATATGTAATCGCTTTCCTCAGCACCTGAGCTCTGGAGTTTCCTATACAGTGTTGGAGTAGGAATATATGTAATCGCTTTCCTCAGCACCTGAGCTCGGGAGTTT
>NW_003207533.1:0-1185 GCF_000006405.1 Perkinsus marinus ATCC 50983
TTGGGTTACACGCGAGTCCGTCGACGATAGCTTCCAATGAAGAGTCTGCAGGGGAGGAAGCCGTGTCGCTACTACACCGACTAACCACAGAGTTGGTTTTCTTGTCAGTCTTATTTATTTGTTGTTATTATGAACAACTTGTTGGACGTCGTCCTTGCCTTCATAGTAATGCTCGGTATCGTTCAAGCTGCTGCTAGCCTCGTCGATTATGTTAACGTTTTAGCCGGTACTTCTAATACTTATGAGTTGTCTACTGGTAGCGCCACGCCCCTCATGGGCCGACCATTCGGCTTCAATCATTGGTCTGTTCAAACCGAACCCGACCATGATCCTAAACGCTACTTCAACCCGGCCTCGAGAAGCTTCTACGGTGTACGATGCACTCACCAACCGTCCGTATGGTTGGGCGACTATGGTTATTTTCTCGTTAATGCTATCATTTCCCGTGACGAACCACAGCAATCTGTGTCGTTCGCTCCGCTGCAGACTACTTACAAGCCACACTACTTCAAGTCATCGGCTCTGTATCCTGGTAACGCTGATATGGGTGGCGCTAGGATTGAAATGACCCCGACGGAACATGCTGCATTTTTTCGGTTTTCATTCCCACCCAAGGTGAATTCAGCGGTGCTCGTGAGACTATTCGACTATAACTCATCGACACCAGTCGTGCTCGACAAGGAGGGTCGTTTTTCTACTCAAACCAGTGTTAACAACGGTGGTGTATTGCCTGGGTTCGCCATGTTTATCAATGGGGCAATTGACCCACCACCTGCACGCATGCGCAACGTAGATGGTTCAATCATGCTGGAGTATGATGCTGCGGAAAATAATAAAAGACTTTCGGTACACCTCCGTATCGCTACTTCTTTTATCTCTAATGAACAAGCTCAAGTAAATTTGGCGAGGGAGTTACCTTTGTGTAAGAACTTTGATACTTTCGTGAAGGAAGGTGAAGACGTATGGCAAACACGCCTAAGTCTGGTTACCTATGATACAGTACAGCGAAACAGTAACTTTTTGAGAACTTTTTATACCAATTTCTATCGAACTATGCTGTTCCCGAGACTCCTTGGTGAATATGATCAGAATAATCAACTCGGGCACTACAGTGTTTATACTGGGAAAGTCGTTCCCGGCGAGTTGACGACTGACAGTGGCTTTTGGGATGCTTACAGGACGGTT
>NW_003207665.1:0-1001 GCF_000006405.1 Perkinsus marinus ATCC 50983
GGTTTAGACCGTCGTGAGACAGGTTAGTTTTACCCTACTGACAAAGTAGATACTGCGACAGTAGTCGAAGTTAGTACGAGAGGAACACTTCGTCCAGATACTTGGTTAATGCCGTTGTCTGAAAAGACAGTACGGCGAAGCTACCATCTGCTGGATTACGGCTGAACGCCTCTAAGCCGGAATCCATGCTGGATAAGCAGTGTTGTACACCGTGCTCAATGCTACAAGAAAAAGGCTAGGTCAGGCTTCGGCCTGACCAAAATTCAAGCTGCTATACCTCTGGCTGCATTGACTTGTGGTCAGAGTGTATGGTGATCATAGCAATTGCAAGTATTGGGCTCGATAAATCCTTTGAAGACGACTTAATTGCATCCGGGTATTGTAAGTGTTGAGAGTAGGCTTAGTCTTACGATCCACTGAGATTCATCCCGTGTTGCGCCGATTTGTCTCCTCCTATTCTATTTCCATCTACGGACTCGATTTAAAAAGGCGGATTACTCCACACTCAAGAGCTTCTGAGAGCTCTGGTGTGGGGCACGGTTGAGTTGGATCGCGGTATAGTGTCCTGATGAGCGTTTGAAGTTGGATGGAGGATCATACCTTATGGGTTGAAAATCCTCGACTTGTCCAAATTTGGGTGTGCGCGGTTGGGGGTAACTTGGCTTTTTGGTCGACTTTATGATCGCCAGCGGCCATACTGCGTCGAATACACCGGATCCCATCCGAACTCCGAAGTTAAGCGGCGCAAGGCCCGGATAGTACTGGGGTGGGGGACCGCCCGGGAAGTCCTTAGGGTGCTGCTGGCTTTTTGCAAAGTCGTACATTTTTTTACAAACCCCTCCCACCCCTTGGACATTGTTCCTCTTTTGTCTTGTATTGTGAAGCAGCTATGCTAGCCCACAGAGAGTCAGTAGTCATAGAGAGACAGTGACATAGTTTATACATTGTCAAGGGTGGAGGGGGATGCGCGAATCGATGTGCACGTTGGTCAAAGATGCTCG
>NW_003200227.1:0-1739 GCF_000006405.1 Perkinsus marinus ATCC 50983
AGCGAGCAGTTCGCGCACAGTATGCAAGTCGATAAGGTGAATGCTCTACACAAACTTCGTATAGAGCACTCATCATCGTCGGAGAGCCCATTTTCGAGAGCGATACATAACTTTCTTGAAGTAAGTGTTGGTTTCCCAAGTACGAAATCTACCCCCTCACGAGTTGCCAAATACATCCCTGTTACCTCCGAAAACTCGCGCTCTGGTCCCCGGATTCGCTCAAATCCATCCTAGCATGTCCTGCAATTCAGAAACAGCATGACACTGTTGGCCTCAAGCTTTTATAGGCTCATAAAGGAAAGTACTGAGCAACAACGCGCCGAGATTCAGCGACTCGGGATATCTGGCGATTATCGCTGATTGAATAGCATCGTTATGCTCTCTCGCTCATAGCACCGCATCACTGTGATCATGCCGTCACAGCGAGCGGAACTCACGGTGGGTGTCCCACCATGGGGTCCAATGACCCCGAAGTATTATAGACAAATTCACCAACGAAACAATCAAGGATTGAACATTATTAACTGAACAATCGAGTTTGCACCGCTGATGGTATACTAATGGTCCTGTAAAGGTGCCTGCTCCCTAGTCGAGCGAAAGATGCGATTAACTCTTCGAAATTTTGTATACAGCCGTCATTAAGTACATAGTTCTAGCCTCCAGCCAGGCGGAAAAATTAACCCAAACGATGTGCGCTTTATCGATCGCTGAGGCGCGCCCTTCCTTTTATTTATATGTTTCGGAAAATGATTGATTCGTAAAAAAATGGGGGCACGCCGTTCACCAAACTTTCGAATTCGCTCGCCCGTACGCGCAAACCATCTTCATAGCATGTAAGTTGCCTACAAGGGGTGGTCCAAATCCGTTTCTGTGCAGGATAGGACCATAATTTTGGCTCTGTTAGGCGAATACTTTCAACGCAGCCAAACTAAACCAGGAATCAGCGAATTTATCGTCGAAAATGGGGTCATTCAGAATTTGCCAACAAATTAATTTAATAGGTTGTGCGATACCGCAGTGGCATTCTTCCAACGTTGAGGATTCTTAAGTCTGTAAGTGCGCGAGACATTGTGTCTGCGTGCAGTCGACTGTTTTGCGCGTTGCGTGAAGCAGAAGCTGAGTTGTTGTTGGTAAGCTCGGTAGTTGAGTGTACTAAACTCTGGACCGCTACAGAGTTCCTGGTTCACTTACTGCACTGTTGAGGTACGCAACTGACGTCTAGTTACGGTGCAAGCACGTTACGTTGGTCAGAAGGTAGCTTGTATATCCAGTAGTTCAGACCTTGAGTTGACAGTAGTCATGGTTCTAACGCGAAGTGGAGCACGTAGTGAGGCCGCTCATGTATCAGAGGGTGTTCGCCGTTCTCCGAGACTTATTCGCAAGTGCACTGAGGATACGTCACGCGTCAGTACAAGGCAGAGTCCGTCGGTTCGATCAACTAGTACTTGGGGTTGTAAGGCTCGCGGTATCAACGCAGCCAGCGTCGGCAAGGGTTCGGTCGTGGTTACACCATCTACAGATTCTATTCCTTCGGGTAATAGTGCCGTCCCCAATCGCCCGCACGCACAAGGTGAAAGCTCTTGTACACGCATGATTTGCCTAAAACTTGTGCGTATTCAGCTTATAACCAGTATTCGCCGTAAATTGTCGCCGAAACATGTTTGCTGATTTTCATGGCATGACAGAATTCCGCGGATGACGGTTGCGTCAACTTGGCAGTTTTTGGTTAGAGTCTCGAT
>NW_003207452.1:0-839 GCF_000006405.1 Perkinsus marinus ATCC 50983
GGAGAGGTCATCACTATGCTGTAGTCGATTGTTTTCACCCAGTAGCATATCCATGCCTAGTAAGAATCCGACAGCAGAGGAAGACTACGACTACCTCTTCAAAGTCGTGTTAATTGGTGAGCAACAGCCTCGCATTGGAGAACTCCCTTTCCATATCCACCTCAGGTGACAGTGGTGTGGGCAAATCTAATATACTTAGCCGATTCACACGAGGAGAGTTTAATCTGGAGTCTAGGTCTACCATTGGCGTAGAGTTCGCTACCAAATCAGTAGGATCATCATCATTACTCCCATGCACGTATCATATGAATATACAGGTCCGTATAGGCTCGAAAGTGGTGAAGGCTCAGATATGGGATACAGCGGGTGGGTATCATTATTCACTGTGTTCATGTTTATGTTACCATTCACAGGCCAAGAGCGTTATCGTGCCATAACATCAGCGTATTACCGAGGTGCCGTCGGAGCTCTACTCGTCTACGATATATCCAAACGGTAAGAATACATACACATTAATTACAATTAGTGGTGGAATTGAGTAGATCATCATTCGAAAACGCTGCACGATGGTTGAAGGAACTGCGTGAGCATGCAGATAGTGATATCGTGGTCATGCTAGTCGGCAACAAATGTGATCTATCCCATTTGAGGTGAGAACATCTACATTCAAGGCAGGCAGGTAGGATTGAGGTTGTTTTTAGAGCGGTCGAGGAAGATGAGGCAAAGAAGTTTTGTACCGACAACGATCTCCTATTCATAGAGACCAGTGCTTTGGAGGCGACTAATGTGGAGGAGGCCTTCCAGGAGATCCTAGAGGATATATACAAGGTATCCGCGCG
>NW_003211674.1:0-553 GCF_000006405.1 Perkinsus marinus ATCC 50983
ATATCGAGATTCGTTGTGTTCTGCTTGTGCATGGCGTGGTAAAATATGGCGTTATCGTGAATTCGCAGTAATTCTTTGAAAAATTTTCCGCAGTGGAATTTTCGAATAGTAACATGTAAAAGTAGTGTTGTAAAATTGGTAATATATGTAAAAAAATCGATAAAAAATAAAAACATATATAACAACCCACCTAGGCTGAGACTCTTCAGTTGCCATGTCATAAAGGTCGTAGTCGAACGCTGCTGGTGAGGGACTACTCGTGTCACCGCTTGCTCTCGCACCTACGTCAACAGTGATATTAAAATAATATTTCACGTTTTACTTTATGGAAAACGCATGCTATCATGATTTCGTAGCACCCGTGAAATGGACTGATTCACGAAGTGTTTTGAATTCACTTCATATCGCGTTTTTCACATGGAGTATTACACCACTTCACGTAAAACGGGTGGTGAAACTCCAGGGTTGATGACAATTTTCTCACTAGTATACGAACTCTGGTAGAAGTGTAGAGAAACCAACAATAGTTACTAGAATTTTCATATTGTTACCA
>NW_003209795.1:0-1361 GCF_000006405.1 Perkinsus marinus ATCC 50983
CCCAACCTCTCACAGCGAGTCTTGAACTCCTTCATTTGGTTATCCGCCAAACCATTGCCACAGGCCTCGACGTCGGGCAGCCATTGATACAACTCAACCAAGAGAGTGTATCTAGAGGGGATCTTGGAAGGGCTAGACGGACGTGACCAAGTACCCCGCCTCCTTCACGCCTCTGTCAGTGCTCCCACATGCCTCAACACCCAAGCTGAGGAACTCCTTTGGGGGTATCACAGTGGTCTACATAAGATCATAATGACCACTAGCAGCAGGTCCCTTACCCCAAAGGCCTCGAGGAGGCTAGTAAGAGCAGCGAGGCATCCAGAGAGCTGTTTGTTGGTGACCCCTTTAGCTGGCATCTTCTTCCCCTTAGGCGGCTTCAACAGACCCTTGGCATGCCCACATACACCTTCCATCACCTCCTAACACCACCAGGTCAAACCAACACTAGCTACTCCGTCACCTTCGACAGGCCCTCCTGCCCTTCGATCGCCTTCGCCAAGCACTCCACACCGAAGCCCTGAATTTTCTGGTTGCCCGATATGTATTTCTCCAGAAGTCCAGCAAGGAAGGGCCCAAGGTTGAAGTTACTAGCCCCAGTACACGCCTAATAAGAATACCATAAGCTTGCAGGCGTGGTCCATGGCTGCCCACCGCAATAGCCTTGCATGCCCCCTCCTGGCTGCGGGGGTTGGTCTCGCTGGTCACCACCGATGCACTCATCAACAGCAACTCCACGGTAGCGACCTTCTCCTTCTCTTCCGTATTATCATCGGCTAAGGTTCGGTCTATCTCCGTGTAAGCACTGAAGGGAATACATTCCAAAATAACGGCGCGCGCCACAAAATTAATAGTAGGACCTGAGCCTAACCTGCCACCTCTTGTCCTTTAGTCGCTCTTCCAAAGGTATACCGCTATAGTCTGGCTCCTCCTCCTCTAGGTCTGGAGGTATACCCCCACCCTGCGTGGTCAAAGGTGGGGGAAAGGTGCCCATATGCGGCCCTACAACGGCATACCATACAAACTACCACCACCACCCCGATCCCTCTCTACCCTCTGCTCCTGATGCCATGTCCTTAGACGACTTCACAGGGGAGTTCTGTTTCGACGGCGGAGGGGTAATGGCAGGGACATCTCCCATCACAGCCGAGGGCTAAGGAGACGACCTCGCGGCAACAGTCGACGACGCCCTCTGTTACCTTTGGAGTGGGAATCCTCACACTTCGCGGGGTCTCATCTTTCAGGACCACTTCCTCGACGACAGTCACAGTACTTGGCATGACCTAAAACCATAAGTGTCAACGGCAGCATCCTAGTCCCAAGAGCCTACAGGGGTCTCGCAGCTGTCCACCACTGGAGCCGCC
>NW_003208666.1:0-1479 GCF_000006405.1 Perkinsus marinus ATCC 50983
CATTATTACCACCACTACTACTAAGTGGTAGTATTAGTAGTTTTACATTAGGCCTATACGGCAATAACAATAAATACTACATGAGGACGTAATATAAATAGACAGCTTAATGATATTATCATCATACACTACCAACAAAGATCAGGAGGAGCAGCAGCATTGTACTATATAAACTTGAGTGAGTACCCGAGTCATACGGTAATACTACTACTACAAGAAAAAGAAGATGATGATGAAGAAGAAGTATTGCAGTGTTATGTCATGGTATAGTAAAAGGTAGTAGTTGTGGCTATAGAATAGGGAATAGCGTGGTATTAATTATTAAATGATGGATATACTGTACAAGCTTATTATAGAGTCCATACAGTGGTTATGGTTACAGGATCAATTATAATAACAACAACACCACTGTTCATGATGACATCAAAGTTCAAAGACAATACATTATTATAACTATCATAATTGTTGTGTTGCTAACAATAACATGTATCCATATTCCTCCTTTTGTTTCTTGTTTATCTTCTTTATCATCATTATCAATGGTTAAACCCGTTGTTATTAATGATAGGAGTAGAGCCCGCTCCTCCCCTTTACTAGGGTCGTCTGTACTAATCTTAGTACTCTTTATTATACTACTACTACTAATCGTAATACCTTATAACAACGAATACAATCCATCATCATCATTATTTGTCAACAACACCATATCAACACTAAGCACTACAGATGGTAGTAGTAGGCACTCACACTTCCTATCACATCATAAGAGGAGTAATATGTCGGCGGCGGCGGCGGACAACCATTACAACGACGTGGGTTTATTACCTAACCATATTATGACCATAATTACAAACATGAATAGGAGTATATTATACCTAAGCACCATTCTTGGTATACTATCAATCGGGCATAGGATACGGCAAAGGAAAGCTACGAAGGCAATAGGACGAAGAGGAGGAGGAGGAGGAGAAGGAGGAAGGGGATTCAATCGAAAGCATACTACTACTACTACTACTACTACTACTACTACTGATCCTAAACCATTCTCTGTGATATTATTATCTGGTGGTAAGGGTAATAGAATGATGCAAGGTGGTGATGATGATGAGAAGAAGAATAAGAATATATCACCTAAACAGTATCTACCATTACATGATGGGAGATCATCAGCAATAAGGTAATAATAATACCACCAAGTTGTGGTATTAGTAGTAATTGTTGTTATTCAGAGCCTTCGATACCTATATAAAACATCCTTTAACTAGACAGATCGTTATAGTATGTGCTGAAGAGGTAATAGTAGTATTAGCAGCCATAAGTAGTGTTGTTGCTATTCAGTTTGAGTCAATATTCAGAGATCACATCAATGCCTTTATAAAGTCGATGATGCAAGAAGAGGATGGTAATGATGATATGATGTTGACGGAGTTGATTATCCCCTACATATCAAATACACCTTTGAAGAGCCTCCTATGCTAA
>NW_003200977.1:0-1146 GCF_000006405.1 Perkinsus marinus ATCC 50983
AACAATGGTATTGCGGGCAAATGCGCTATGCTATGCAACAGGTACGTGATGCTTAGTTTAGTATTCTACTTTCAAGTAATACTGATGAGTGATTTCTGAACGTAATTTTTGATCTGAGATTTACACATTTTTTGCGTGAGAATTAATAACATGATGTTACTAACATTAGCTCACTGGCAACACGATCACGCAAGTGTCATAGTCCACGTCATGAAACAGTGTAATATGATGTTCATAAAGAAGAGTAATGTGTGTTCATGTTTATTGTCCTGAATCTCGAAGACTATCTATTGCAGAGCGCTCTCGGCATCAGACAGATCGCTGGCCATGTTGGCTATATGTATATTGGAAGTATTGGAAGTATCTGATCGAAAAGGAGGCAGGCTGCAACTTTCAGCTCTCATATAGCCTATCACCATCAGAGTCATCGCAATTTTCGCCGCCAATCAGTGCATCCTGCCATTGCATTGATTGATGAGGACGAGTATACAAACCATCGCTCTCACATGAACTAGAAGACGAGCTCGAAAGGCTAGTTTCATGGATCTCAGATGCTTCGTCATCCGACGTGTCTGCAATGACACCATCCGAGCCGCAACAAAACTACGACATCGATTCGGCAAGTTGGCAGTCGTTGCATCGATTACCAGTGGAGCTATCGGGAAAACCATCGGAGGAGAAGTTGCTCGAATCAGAGTACGCGTCGCCATCAGAGACAACGGGATCATCATCTGAATAAAAAACAATCATGGTTAATGCAAACGTTCCCTTAGTGAACTTACCCTCTGATCTTATACTGGCAGAGTCGGAACTGCTCGAGTTGGTGTCGGAACTCGCTGATGAACTATCGCGTTGCGGTAACGATACAGCGGAATTATATCTCCCAAGGACCCCGACGGCTCGTTGCGTAGGACGTCCCCTCCGCAAACCTGCGATCGCCCTTGTTTCTGGAACGTATCTGAAGTACAGAAGGAAGTTCTGATGCGAGCATGGACATTAAATAAACACTAGGTTTGCCACGTTCACAACTTACGACGGCCGAGTCCCAAGATGAACTTCCACAGCATAGCCATGAGCGCAGCAAGCCCAATCTCGATAATCCTTGCACGTACAAGCTGGAGGAGTCTTGCGTTCATTGAGCATCAT
>NW_003208849.1:0-1047 GCF_000006405.1 Perkinsus marinus ATCC 50983
GGCCCGACTCGGCCCACGTTCTAATGTTTCGAACGGGCACGGCATCAGGCAGGGTCTATTTCTGCCGATAGTGCCAAAATCGGCCCGGTTCGTACGAGTAGTGCTTGTGAGATCTGCGCACCGAGCGACACGCCATGGCGATTTACCAAGTACATGTGGAGCGGTATGTGACTTTCATACCAAGAGTGTGGAAAAAGCTGCCAGATCTTTGATTCAGTCCTGTTTGGTCTGCCAACTAGTACGCCCCCGCCGCGTCTGGACACAGCCTCCGAATTTGGGCAACGGGCACATTGACCGTTTGAAGTTACATTAACCGTATTACAGGTGTGGGGTTGACTATTATACTCTGGGAGAGCATCGAAAGATGATGAGCGTGACATGTCTCATCACTGGTCATACCACCTAGGTGAGAGATTCGAAAGAGGACCTGGATATGTTGATGTTGATACTCAGGACAGTGCAGTTCGAGAGAGGCGGCCTCAGGGAACTTGTGTTTGATGCAGCATCTTACTTCACTGGTCTGGAAATTCGTGGATTTCTGTGCTGAAAAGTTAGGCGCCAGAGTCGAACCTCTCAGTGTGCCATCGCCTTTTGAGGGAGGGCGGTTCGAAAAGCTGCACGATCTCGGAGGTCGCAAGATGCGAATATTGTTGAGAACTCATGCCGGGAGGGTTTCCGGGTTGACTGATGACGAATTAGATCTCATTCTCTCCGAAGTGTGCTTCTTTGAGAGAGAAGAAGCCTTCTTGCTCGTCCTACGCTGAGAGTTTCTTATGATGCGGACGGTTGCAAACGGATTATAACCCCGACGTGCTGTGCTGGGGTTACACCCGAACGTATGGACCAGAGTTCGGCTATGCTACTAGTCCCGAACCGATATGTCCGGCACGCGAGAGCGTCATCATACGGCAAGAGTTCGTCGACTATCACTGGAGGGTCTTGAAGGAGCGAACCCTAGAGACGGTCCAATCGAAGTGTCCTTAAGGGAGGACCAAGACCAACCTAGAGATTGGAACGGCGGTACTAGTTTATGCTCCGTCGAACCGT
>NW_003207178.1:0-1296 GCF_000006405.1 Perkinsus marinus ATCC 50983
ACAGTTGGCTAAGTCGAAGTCCCCACGAGTTGAACGTTGGTTGCTGGCTATGCAAAACTTCCGCTTTGAAGTCCGTTACAAAGAAGGTGTTAAGAATATTAATGCCGACGCCTTGTCCCGACCACAACTGCAAGTTGAATCCAAGGCCCCTATTCCTACTAAGTCTTGTCCCGTCCGTTCAAATCTCGAGGTTGTTCCTCCAGATTCTGTGGTGGTTGCAGAAGATCCGGAACTGTCAGGCTTGTTACCTGACACTATGAAGGATCCCCTGATTGCCGCAGTGGTTTTATGTCCGTTATGGTCATGGGATAAACTTCGAGAAGCTCAAGAACAAGACCATGTGGTTTGCGAGGTTCGTGATCGCGTCTTAGTGGATGCTCCTTTGGGTCGTAAGGAATTCACTTCTCGTCTATATATGCCCTATAGGCGTATTTGGTCGGTTCTGGATGTCTGTGAAGGTGTTCTTGTTCGCCTTTTGAAGACAGACCCACTGACTCCCGTCCGTTGTGTAGCCATCGTTCCTACTGCGTTGAGAGGCGAAGCTGTAGCCTACTTCCACGATGAGAAGGGTCACTTTGCGGAGAAACGGATGCTGGAGAATATGAAGCCGGTGGTTTATTGGCCTAATATGCATGTTGATATCAATGAGTACCTACAGAAGTGCCCCGGTTGTCTTGCTGCCCGTACTGGTCGTCCGACTCCATCCCCTTTGGTACCGGTACCGGTTGGAAGGCCATGGCATACCTTGGCTGTTGACTACTTGGAGATCACGCCTGCGGTTAACGGTAAAAAGTATTTGTTAGTCTTGCAAGACTACTTTACTAAGTGGGCTGAAGCTTACCCGTTAGAGCGTGCTACGGTAGAAGAGACTTTACCTCATCTCTTAAACCTCTTCTCTAAGTTCGGCCCGCCTGTCCGTATTCACTCTGATCAAGGTGCCCAGTTTGAGTCTGCCCTCTTTAATCGGGTTATGGAAGCTTTGGGTATTAAGCGATCCCGCTCGTCCGTTTACCACCCTCAAGGTAATGGACTGGTAGAGCGATTTAATCGTTCGTTGTTGGACATGCTACGTCGTCATATTGGGATACCTGATTGGGTTTCCCATTTGCCTGCGTTACTTTGGGTCTACAATACTTCTATACACTCGGTTACTGGGTTCAGCCCCTATAAGTTGATCTTTGCTCGTGATCCTCCCTCGGATTTCTTGCCTATGCCAATGGCTGCCACAGATCTCATGTTTGACCCTGCTACCTATGAGCCTATACTGATGCTGTCCGTGCTTACTTAATGGATCAG
>NW_003210996.1:0-985 GCF_000006405.1 Perkinsus marinus ATCC 50983
CGCACAGGGAGGTGAGAATGTGATAGGCACTTCGAAGCATCGGACTCCCAGGAGTAGGTACGTGTGGAACTTCCCTCGCAGGCGCAGCCAGGAAATAAAGTAAATCACTCGCAAAGCAGCTCTTCCGTTGAGGAAATACGGGACTTTATGATTGCTGGCAAGAACACTCAGAACATGAAACCAATGAGTGTCACACCAGCCCTTCCCAAGAAGAGTGTTCCATCCGCCAAAAAGCGGAAGGCGGGTGGCCAGAGTCAGATGCCGGCTCGGAAGCGTATAAGTCGAAAGCAGAGTAAAGACATACATATCTCATTCGTTGAATCCTCTAGTGGTAATACCGGACTCCGGATTACATCCAAGTTGCCCAAGAGCGCGCTCGCAGATTTTAGAGTAAAACTTGGCTCAAGTATAGAATTCTCGGGCAAGCTGAATGCGAAAGGGTGTTCGATATGCATGCTTGATTCCGTAACGATTGCTCGCTGGACGAAACCTCTCCGAGTTGAAATTGAAACTAGTGATGCCGTAGAGTTTTTAAATTTCAAGTACAGTGCCGATTCGAAAAAGAATGGAAGGGGAGTGACCCAGTCGATTGAGTACGCTGAGACAGAGCCGGCTTGATCAACATTCGTGCCCTTATCGCCACATGTACTGTAATTGATGTATTTGAGGCTCAAATTTTGAGCCGACGTGACGATGCAAATTGTGAGCAGTTTCAGGATGTTGTGCGATTTGCGCAATAAGTTGTAGTGCGTAGGGTGCGGTGCGGTGCGCACTGCGGAGGGAGAATCTCCCTGGGAGATAGCTCATCAAAGGCCACACGATAGAACAGAGAGAGTTCAACAAAACTCCATTCCAAAAAGTCAAATAAAATGCTTTCTTCAGTTGAAGTTCAACTGTAGTTCAACTGCTGAACAGAGCTGCTATCATGATAGGGAAACCGTCCTGGTAACCAATCTAATAGCTTCTACTCATATCAACCCTTCAT
>NW_003199463.1:0-1750 GCF_000006405.1 Perkinsus marinus ATCC 50983
AACATCACTGAGGACATTAGGCAGTTGAGAGACATCTTGTATCACTGCATAGAAGGGGAATGGGAAGTCTTTATTGGACAGGAAAGGAGCCATTCTACTGCGGCCCGTAGGGTCTCGAACCACCTCCTTCAAATTGTAAATAGAGCGACCAGACTCGGCAGCCTCATCGACAATAATGAGCACTGGCAAACGGTTCTTGCTGAGCATGTTCTGAACAGAGTGTCGCACCGCCTCTTTGTTGAATCGTCCATCCGTCACAACCACGGCCAGACATGCTTGCTTGTAATCACCGCCCGCAACTTGGGTGAATTGCTCGTCACAGTCGTCCAGAACAGCAGGCAAAGAGCGCGACATTGATCCAGCACTTTCCTCGTCGAAATTGAAATGATGCAACAGCTCGGGTAGGTTCAAAGGAGAAGGTGAGACCAGTGTCCTCAGGGAGCGAACAGAGCTGCCGAAGGAACTAACTCCGACAGTGCCGATCTCGAGACGAGACATAGCCTGGGTGATAGCATGAACCGCGCACAAGGATAGTTCGCCAGATTGGTTGGATCGCATTGACTTGGTATTATCCAAACACACAATGACGTTGTGCTCTCTCTTGCTCGGCTTGTTCCTCCGGAGCCATATTCTATCTTTTCTATAGTCGCTCGCTACCCACGCGAGGACCTTCCGCATGTTGAGCCTTTTCCCTGTCTTGTAGTCGCCTTGCATTCCACCACGCTTAGTGGGCTCGAGGACCATACGCAATCGCTCAGTGAGCTCACTACAGACGCTCGACGACAGACGATCGATGTGCTGCAGACGGTCATTGCTGGCATCGCCCTCTCCACCAGCGTTATAGATAATGTCCTCACTCAGACCATTCATCTCCACGTCTCCGTCTTCATCAACAGGTACAGCGAGAGCTTCCGGATTCCTGGAAACCTCGGAGCGCAGGGGGCCCTTGTGTTTCGTATCAGCTGCACCCGGTTCTTGACCAGAGGCATCAGGCTCTTCCTCATCATCTGCTTTATCGCGTGCTTTCTGTTCGTTTTTGAACGTTTTGTCCTCAGCCGACTTGGGCGGTGCAGGGCCTGAAGCCGCACAATCGAATGCTCTCTCCTAGAACCAAATACCCACCGAGTCCGTCCCTGTTTTCTTCCATCTTATCCTCCTCATCAACATCCATTTCATCAACCTCTGAGGCTGCCTCGTCATCCTCCTCCTGCTCGAGCTCTCCAGCATGCTCAGCACTATCGCCTGTTGCCTGCGCCACGCCCTCCAGCTTGGACGACTCGTCCTGAGTCTGAGTCGAGCAACTCTCGATTGCACTCACACCATCGAGTTCCTACTGCATCCTTGTTGAGACCCTGTTCCTCGTTGTTCTCTTCCTGCTCTCCTCCGGCCTCCTCCTCCTCACTTCCCTCTTTAGATGCATCCTCGTCCATCAGTTGAATCCGCTTGAGCCACTTCTCTACCTCCTCGACCGAGTCCTTCAACGGATTCGGTGGTGCCGGTGGTGCCTGGCAGGACAGTTATTTTCATCTACCGTAATTTTCATATTACAAAAAAAACGGACATGAAAACACAAATGCGAATCGAATTTTCATTTCACTACTGGCAATCTAAATTACTAGTTGAAACACAGTGCCACACCCCATAACGTGTTTCACGATAATAAGCCTCATCAAGTTCCCACGGAATCACCTTGCTCTTCTGCTCCCTGCTAGATTGCCCCTGAGGTCCACTCTCCCGAATCGCCGCACCT
>NW_003211942.1:0-1224 GCF_000006405.1 Perkinsus marinus ATCC 50983
TACACTATAGGACATGACACAAAAACGGTTTCGAACCGTTTCCGCGGAATGCGTTCTTCATCAAATCACACGAAAAGAAATTTCTAACAGCTGTGGGATTCGAACCCACGCCCTTGCGGACTGACGCCTGAAGCCAGCGCCTTAGACCACTCGGCCAAACTGTCGATGAGTGCTTCAGGATTCATAGCCGAGGTGATGCATCGCTCTGCCAAACCAGAGGACACAAAAAATCGATTGAACGGATTCTGCGAGGTGCGATGGCACAATATCGATCAAAAGGTTTTGGTCTTGCACTACCTCGCTTCTGAAAGGGTCTCGGTTCTTAATATAAGACCAGTCAGGTATATAGGCTGACAGCTGTGGGGTTCGAACCCACGCCCTTTCGGACTGGCGCCTTAAGCCAGCGACTTAGACCACTCGGCCAAACTGTCGATGAGTGCTTCAAAAATCATAGCGGAGAAGATGCATCGCTCTGCCAAACCAGAGGACACAAAAAATCGATTGAACGGATTCTGCGAGGTGCGATGGCACAATATCGATCAAAAGGTTTTGGTCTTGCACTACCTCGCTTCTGAAAGGGTCTCGGTTCTTAATATAAGACCAGTCAGGTATATAGGCTGACAGCTGTGGGGTTCGAACCCATGCCCTTTCGGACTGGCGCCTTAAGCCAGCGCCTTAGACCACTCGGCCAAACTGTCGATGAGTGCTTCAAAAATCATAGCGGAGAAGATGCGTTACACTATAGGACATGACACAAAAACGGTTTCGAACCGTTTCCGCGGAATGCGTTCTTCATCAAATCACACGAAAAGAAATTTCTAACAGCTGTGGGATTCGAACCCACGCCCTTGCGGACTGACGCCTGAAGCCAGCGCCTTAGACCACTCGGCCAAACTGTCGATGAGTGCTTCAAGATTCATAGCCGAGGTGATGCATCGCTCTGCCAAACCAGAGGACACAAAAATGGGTTGAACGGATTCTGCGAGGTGCGATGGCACAATATCGATCAAAAGGTTTTGGTCTTGCACTACCTCGCTTCTGAAAGGGTCTCGGTTCTTAATATAAGACCAGTCAGGTATATAGACTGACAGCTGTGGGGCTCGAACCCACGCCCTTTCGGACTGACGCCTAAAGCCAGCGCCTTGGACCACTCGGCCAAACTGTCGATGAGTGCTTCATGATTCATAGCCGAGGTGATGCATCGCTCTGCCAAACCAGAGGACA
>NW_003204894.1:0-572 GCF_000006405.1 Perkinsus marinus ATCC 50983
ACGCATAATAATCATGTCATTACAGTACCAACGTCTTCTGATGAACATCGCGCTCGCCATTGTAATCGATATGCGTGTTAACTATACTGTATACGACTTACATAAGCTCCACCTGCAGTTGACATACCCACTACTGCAGCCAGTTGAGGGTACCCCTGGGCCTACGCAGAGAGCATTGGAGTTTCACGACTACCCGTTTTACGTGAAGTGGCGTAATACTCCGTGAGAAACGCGATATTCGCGGTGATATGCAATAGTCGTGAAATATATTTCTCACTAGTGTTTTTCATATCACTAGGGTGGTGAAACTCCAATGTATTCTCAAAACCTACAGACATTTTCGCCTCGTTGCTGAAAATGCGGCCGAATTTCTCGGGAAAGGATTCCGCTTGAGTATGTAAAAATGCGCCACCAGAATCCACTATGTATCTGAGGTAACAACAGCGCTGGGAAAAAAGAGGCAGGAAAAATTCTAGCGGCTCCATTACAGTGCTGGCAGACCGAGCTCCATAGCGATTTGCTGGAGACGAAGCGCCTGAAGAGACGTGTACAGTGTGATGAACCAAACCGTT
>NW_003216316.1:0-1121 GCF_000006405.1 Perkinsus marinus ATCC 50983
TAACAGCCGGAGGCCGAGGTGAAAACTTCTCACAAGACAATCGAATGAGTCGTGAACGAGATTCACGATAACCTATCGATCGATGGTCTTCACTGTAATTGTCACGAAGAATCTTCCGCAGTGCGTCACATGAAACGGTCATTGCGACACCCACAACTAACCTTGTCTACTGCGTAAACATCATCTACCCTTACGAGACCGTCCCTTCTTAGCTTAGTTGGTAGAGCACCCGCTTAGTAAGCGGAAGGTCGTCGGTTCAACTCCGGCAGAAGGCTTGCTCTGAGTCGGTTTGTCGGAAACCGACGACATTTCGTAATTCTTCACTGAAATTTAGCACCAAATCTTTGCACCACTTAAATTGTGGTATGCGTTTAATTGTGAAATTTTACGACATGGTTAGACTTCACACTTACGAGACTGTGCCTTCTTAGCTTAGTTGGTAGAGCACCCGTTTAGTAAGCGAGATGTCGTCGGTTCAACTTCGGCAGAAGGCTTGCTTTGAGTCGGTTTGTCGGAAACCGACGACATTTCGTAATTTTTCACTGAAATTTAGCACCAAATCTTTGCACCACTTGAATTGTGGTATGCGTTTAATTGTGAAATTTTACGGCATGGTTAGACTTTACACTTCCGAGATCGTGTCTTCTTAGCTTAGTTGGTAGAGCATCCGCTAAGTAAGCGGGAGGACGTCGGTTCAACTCCGGCAGAAGGCTTGCTTTGAGTCGGTTTGTCGGCATTTCGTAATTCTTCACTGAAATTTAGCACCAAATCTTTGCACCACTTAAATTGTGGTATGCGTTTAATTGTGAAACTTTACGGCATGGTTAGACTTTACACTTGCGAGATCGTACCTTTTTAGCTTAGTTGGTAGAGTACCCGCTGAGCAAGCGGGAGGTCGTCGGTTCAACTCCGGCAGAAGGCTTGCTTTGAGTCGGTTTGTCGGCATTTCGTAATTCTTCACTGAAATTTAGCACCAAATCTTTGCACCACTTAAATTGTGGTATGCGTTTCATTGTGAAATTTCACGACATGGTTAGACTTTACCCTTACGAGACCGTGTCTTCTTAGCTTAGTTGGTAGAGCACCCGCTTAATAAGCGGGAGGTCGTCAGTTCAACTCCG
>NW_003211774.1:0-1576 GCF_000006405.1 Perkinsus marinus ATCC 50983
AACGAAGCCCGCATCCAGCGATCCGGAACGAGCATAGGGTTCCGTTGCATCATTTTAAAGTGCGGTTGTTTAACCCCGACGAGTCCAGTCTGGGGGCGAACTCAGCGCCCTCAGTAGAGGTGCCCGTTGTGGAAAGTGGTATGGTGGGCAATTTTAGCTACTATGTTGAACCTATTCTCAACTTGGCCAATTTGCAGTACTACGGACCCATCACTGTTGGGACTCCTGAACAGGCTCTTACCGTCCAATTCGATACTGGTTCTAGTGACCTGTGGGTACCACAAACGATGTATGATTACCACACCTCGCAAACATCTTCAAGCTCGACAACGCAGAGGGTGCTGGAGTATGGCAAGGGCGCGGTGTTTGGCAATTTGACCAATGACAGAGTGTGTCTGGGCCTCTCTGGTGAACTCTGTATACCGGGACAAAACTTTATCCTGGCCTCGGCACAACGCGATATGAACATGCGGTTTTTCGACGGAATTATGGGTCTTGCTTGGCCCGGTCTATCCCGTACGGGAACGACGGTCTTGGAACACCTGAGTGAAATCATGGACTACCCGCTCATTTCCTTCTCATTCACTGACGATCCTATTTTTACAATGTCTCTCGGAAGCACGGTCACTTTTGGTGCTATCGAAGAGGAGAATTACCGTAAAGGTACCTTTACATGGGCGCCAGTCGTGGGGGATCTCTGGTGGTCTATCGAGGTCAGCATTGGAGTACTGTCACCGCCGTCGAAGGCATCACCTAAGTCCATTGGCAGTGCTAGCAATTCGACGCTGGACTCGGGGTCAGTGATGATCTCGAATCAGCAAGCAGCGCTCGATACAGGCACATCGTACATCACTGTGCCGAGGAACATATTCCTACCATTGCTCACTGCACTGCTTCCTCATGAAGTGCTGATGACTTGCAGTGTGCTCTTGCCAGGAGGCTTTCTTACATGTCCGTGTGGGGCTCAGAATAGCGCGGGAAGTATGGTGATCATCATACAGGGCATGCGATACACTGTCACGCCGACTGACTACTTCACCTTACCGACGCCACAGAATGAGTGCATGATTGAGTTGCAGATGAGTCCTGATGGATTACCTATAATACTAGGTGACACTTTTCTTAAGAAGCACTATACTGTTTTCGATGCTAAGGAGAGGCGTGTTGGAGTGGCGGTATCGGCGTATGGTGGTGTCTTTGGTGATCTCGATGGGAGTCGAAGTTCAATGCCGATCAAGGAAAAAGAGAACTCGGTTGACAGCTCCTATCGGCTCTTCGGGGTTGTCCTCGTCACTGTACTGCTCGTACTCAGTGCCGCTTACCTGGTCCCTCGCTTCGTGAACCGATTCACTCACCGATCAGCTCTGAAGCGTCCTCTGCTCGAGACAACCGATGCACGATAAGATGATCTCTGAGGGAGGCGTAGAGTTGTATTATTTTTTTATGACAACCATATCATTATCGGAGTTCTATGCTGTTATTGCCTTCGTATATAATACAGTGGTAGTAGCCGGAGCGCTGAAACCAGTCAGGCTATCATGTCCGTAAATGCTGATTTGATCTTTGCGTTGATGGT
>NW_003205945.1:0-1373 GCF_000006405.1 Perkinsus marinus ATCC 50983
AGCAGTAGTGTTATTATTATTGTTATCAGAGAATGGAGATTCCGGTAGTAAAGGGAAACATTCTCAGTGCTTCTGCACTATAATGTGAATTATGCTCATATAAAGAATTATTATTAATATTGATAACAGTAGTAACTGAGTTGTTGTATTATTGTTGCCTAGTTGTTGTTGTTGTTCATGCTGATGCTACTACTACTACTGCTTTTGCATTCTCTCATCATTAATATTATAGTTATTCTTCTATCCCACCTCCATGTTGTTGATTGTATTATTAAGGTAATACTCTCTAGGGATTATCGTAAGTATGGTAATAATACAAGGTCAGTATTACTATCATCATTTCCTATTAATCATTATACCACACTATCCTCATCATCATCATTGTAAAGTTACTTGAGTAGTACTGCTCTTTTGTAGTAGTCAATTAATAGGTCTAGGCGGCCCTACACTGTAGAGGGGATATTATTATGTTGTTGTTACAGTTGGATTATAGTGTATTATTATTATATTAATACATCTACATAGACATCAATGTCATCGTTGGCCATAGTGCCTGCCTCTTTGTCTCCATCGTCTACTGCTGCTCATTATGATAATATTATATTATCTAAGGATGAACAACAATATCAACAAGAAGAAGATGATGATGCTAGCGACCTCAGACCTATACACGGTAACAGTACTGATAGTAGTAGTAGTAGTAGTAGTAGTAGTAGTAGTAGTAGTAGTAGTAGTAGTAGTAGTAGTAGTAGTGGTAGTAGTAGTAGTAGTAGTAGTGGTAGTAGTAGTAGTAGTAGTAGTAGTAGTAGTAGTAGTAGTAGTAGTAGTAGTATTGGTAGTAATAGAATGTTGTCATCGCCAAACTTTGGTATCACATCATGTGCTCCGTCGTCATCATAACTATGCAGGTTATAATGATGATAATGATGACATAAGAAGAAGAGAAGAAGAGTGTTGTCGTGGTAGTATTAATCTATGGATAGTTATGGATAGTATACTCTCAGATTGGAGGTATAAGCACCCACCACCACCATATATACAAATACCATATTCATCATTACAAGAAGAAGAAGTTTCCTCTCAAATATTATTACCAATAGTCGATATTACTGGTAATGTTATCAATACATCCCCTATTACTACTATGACTACAATCCCTCATACTAGCAGCACTAGTACTACTATGACTACAATCCCTCATACTAGCAGCACCAGTACTACTATGACTACAATCCCTCATACTAGCAGCACCAGTACTACTACTATCAATGTTTTTAGGTAGTACTAAATTAAATATAACTTTATACTATCAGTTAGATACTTAGCTGACAGTGATACACTTATATATTCTAATGGGAATCCTAATACCAGAT
>NW_003204779.1:0-1015 GCF_000006405.1 Perkinsus marinus ATCC 50983
TTTTGTGGGCGAACGGTCGGGATTTGATGCCGATAGAAAACTCGGGATGAAGGCGTGTTGGCGTTTATGAGTAGCCATTTGAGGGGGGAGGTCATGTTACAACTACTGGGAGGTAGTATTAGAACGGCACCGTTTCTCGCGACAGTTCCCTCTACTATGCTGAGGAGGTTGTGCGAACGAGCGCTTACTAAGGAAATGTTGGCTCCGGGGGATATCATATTTGAAAAAGGAGAGTTGGCGTTGTCGATGTACTTCGTGGTAAGCGGTAGAGTTAAACTGGTGTATTTGGGGGAAGAGGGCAGAGATGAAACTGTTGACCCCGGGGGGCATTTTGGGGAGATGGCGTTGTTCATGGAAGGTGTGCGAGAAGGAAGTGCGAGATGTATGAAGTTCAGTGAGGTGGTGTCGTTGCTGAGGTCAGAGATGTTGAAGTTGTTGCCGATGTACCCCAGGACGAAGAGGAGATATGAACGGATGTGTAAAGCGTTGGCAGGAGGGGAGAAAGTGTTGAGGAGGATGGATGCACGAGTTGATGAGGAATGGTCAGTTGGGATCCGTCACGCGCCACGAAATTGCGTCCTTACTATGTGGTTTATGGGCGTATTGATGTAGTTATGGAGTTATAGGCTTTATGGGAAGATATGTTCACGTGATCAATACATGGGTTGGTGACAATATGAAAATTGTGATGAAATTTTGGGAAGTTCTTGTTGGTTTCTGTACACTTCTACCCGAATTCTTAGACAAACTTGTATAATTTCAGCTCCTGAGGGAAGCGAACGTATATCCCTACGATATCGGTTGTTTCTGAAAGCTCAATTTCAATCTGACGGCGTTGTTCAGGTCGGAGGATTCTGCTGAGGAGGAAAAGAAGGAAGAGACTAAGCGGAGTAGGAAAGTCAACTTTGAAGATCTGGGTGAATCCTGATCATAGCTGTGTGGTGCATAGTGATAGGGGAGGCATTGTGAGGATGTACATGCTGAACGATTGACCGTTATTGAGGTTATGTTGTGT
>NW_003205093.1:0-1135 GCF_000006405.1 Perkinsus marinus ATCC 50983
TCTCTCAGAGACGAGTCGCAGCTGAGGTCTTATGGGGACGAGAAACAATGCCAGTCTTCCAGAGACGAGGCGCAGCTGAGGTTCTCATAGGGACAAGAAATACTGTTAGTCCATTAAGGATGAGTCGCAGCTGAGGTTCTCGTATCAGCTCGTACCGACGAGCATTCTACTGCTTGTCCATTAGGGACGAGTCGCAGCTGTTATTGACCGGTTATTGACTACTAACCGAACGCCACTTTTCACAGTGAGCTAACTTGTCTTATAGGGACGAGGAACGCGCCACTGTTAGTTCATTAGAGACGAGTCGCAGCTGAGGTTCTTATGGGGACAAGAAATACTGTTAGTCCATTGAGGATGAGTCGCAGCTGAGGTTCTCGTATCAGGTCGTCCCGACGAGCATTCTACTGCTAGTCTCTTAGGGACGAGTCGCAGCTGCTATTGACCGGTTATTGACTACTAACCGAACGCCACTTTTTACAGTGAGCTAACTTGTCTGATAGGGACGAGGAACGCGCCACTGTTAGTCCATTAGGGATGAGTGGCAGCTCATCTGGAGTCGCAAGCATAAAAAACCCCGAGAAATTCCACCACAAATCCTTATGACAACTCTCAAAGGCCTAGCCGAGCAACACTTTCTACAGTGGGCTGCTAGTCCATTAGGGACGAGTCGCAGCTGAGGTTCTCATAGGGACGAGAAACAATGCTAGTCCTTTAGAGACGAGTCGCAGCTGAGGTTCTTATAGGGACAAGAAATACTCTACTGCTAGTCTATTAGGGACGAGTCGCAACTGAGGTTCTTGCGCACATAATCAGCCATAATCAAGAACCTTTCGTCAATAAGAACCCGTACCTGAATATGAGCCATGTTCAGGTTCTCATTGGGACGAGAAACGATGCTAGTCAATTAGGGACGAGTCGCAGCTGAGGTTCTCATGGAGACGAGAAACACGCAACTGTTAGTCCATTAGGGATGAGTGGCAGCTCATCCGGAGTCGCAAGCATCGGCAAACCCCGAAAAATTGTACAACTAATCCTTATGACAACTCTCCAAGGCCTAACCAAACGCCAGGTTTTACAGTCGGCTGCTAGTCTCTTAGAGACGAGTCGCAGCTGAGGTTCTTATAGGGATGAGAAA
>NW_003200455.1:0-2298 GCF_000006405.1 Perkinsus marinus ATCC 50983
CACGTCGATACCTTGTACGATGCTCTTGAGAGTTCGCCACTGTCCCCGCGCGTGTCGTCGATGCCCCCATGCGTGTCCCCTTTCCGGTATCTACAAGATCAAGGGTGTCGGTGATGTTCTCACTGGCCGTGTTGAGCAGGGTGTTGTCAAGCCCAACGAGGATGTCATCTTCATGCCCACTCATACCCCCGCTACTCCCTGCAGCGGCAAGGTCTTCACCATTGAGATGCATCACAAGCGTGAGGAGCAGGCTCTTCCCGGTGATAACGTCGGTCTCAACGTTAAGGGTCTCAACAAGGATAACATGCCCCGCGTTGGTGATTGCATGATCTCCAAGGCTGATAAGACTCTTCAGCACGTCGGTAACTTCACCGCCCAGGTCCAGATCTTGGATGTCCCCGGTGAGATCAAGGTCGGTTACTCTCCCATCGCCTTCGTCCGTACTGGTCGTTCCGCTTGCAAGCTTACCAAGATCAACTGGAAGGTCGGTAAGGAGACCGGTGGTAAGAAGATGGAGGATCCCCACTCCTTGAAGTCTAACGAGATGGCTGAGGTCGTCTTCGAGCCTCTTCAGCACCTTGTTGTCGACTCCTTCAAGCACTGCGAGGGTCTCTCTCGTGTTGCTCTTATGGAGGGTAACGGTGTTGTCATGCTTGGTAAGTGTGTCGCCACCAGCGCCAAGGATGTCAAGTAAGGACTCAACGTGAATCAGTTGATTACCAGTAAATAGTTCACCATTGTCTAGCAGCTATGAGAAAGATTCTTGTGGTTACGTAGCTGACGAATACGTCTTGCCTATTATAAACCTGGGATTCTTTCAACGGAAGACCGCCACATGGCAGGTGTGTAGTTCGTCAATTGAGGGTTTGAGTTTTCGGTTTTACTTTTATCAATAACTTTATCAGTGTGCCAACTGCCATAACGAGCGACTTTTAGGGTTATCTGATCACATGAGTTTGGAGTATTCGTTGACACAGGATTGCATAGCATGCAATGCACGCCTTTTGGAGACCGCCTTCTGAACTTCCAATTTCGCCGTAAATTCAATCCTGAGGCATTCTGCTTCTTGCTAATTGGCTCTTCCAATTCCATGCTTCGAGGAAAACAGTACTTTGAACTTGCTGGATAATCATTTCACTAGCAGATGATACTGAATGAGTGGTCTTAAGTGATCAGCTTACTTTAGGTCCATTACGGTTCATAAACCGTCACATCGTCGTGAATAGTTGCCGTACTCAACGAACTAATGGTATGTCTATCGGCATTGTTGATTGCATCGTTCACATGAGTGGTGTGGTATGACATCGGTATTATCCCTCGATGCCTTGATTTTTTTGGCTTCTTCAAAGATGCAACCTCTGGCATAGGTGCCCCGCGGGCACGAAATGGAATTAAAACAACAGAATTGAAGATGTCAATGGTATTGATACCTTTTTTTTTAAGTGTTAACTAGTTAACACAAGTTAAATACCGATACGGAGGGCGCGTCACACAGTGCGTCTCCGTCACACACGTGCATATCATCCGCGGTGCGTCCTCCACCCTTATCCAGGGTGCGTCGTGAAACGACCTGTGCAGGCGAACGTCGCCGCAGCTTTACAGAACCAGACGGCATATGCCGTGTATAATTTCTTTCAAGCCTCGAGCATGAGAGGCGCAGTAATCTCTAGGCCCTCGATCTAGAGTGGTCCGACTACGTCGGTGGACTCAAGGGCCAGAGGAACCCTATCTACAGGCTTCCGACGGTTCGAAGGTTCCCACTGACTTTTCTGGACCCAAAGCCGCAGCAATGCGGCCCGGCCTATCTCAAGCGGCAGTTGCCTGCGCCGAGTGGGTTGTGGCGGTGCGGCTACTGGGGTGGCGAGCTTCGCCCTCTATTGCGATTTTCCTCGGGTGCGCCATCTAGTTTCATCTCGGACTTTGTTCGCTGCAATGCCCTCTACTGCAAAGAGCTGTAACTCAGACGGCACGCTTGGCGGCGGCCCAGTGGGCCGGGCCCACTCCCTCTCGGCTGAGGCGCCCACGTCGACGATCAGGCCAAGGTCATCAAGCCCGACGGCGCAGCCGCGACTATGCGGCATTGTAAGTCCCTGTATACCTCCAGCGAGGGTAGGGCAGCTGTACTCATGCAGCTATTGTAAACCCCTGTATGTCTCAAGCGAGGACAGGGAGGCCGCGGCTTTGCGGCTGACTAAGGCCCTGTATACCTCCAGCGAGGGTAGGGCAGCTGCACGGTGCAGCATTGCGAGCCCGTGTATGCTTCCAAGCTCTAGGTCCTAGAGCGGTCCGTTTAATTCG
>NW_003207949.1:0-503 GCF_000006405.1 Perkinsus marinus ATCC 50983
CAGGTGAGGAAAGCGATTACATATATTCCTACTCCAACACTGTATAGGAAACTCTTCTGAGCTCAGCAGTTGAGGAAAGCGATTACATATATTCCTACTCCAACACTGTATAGGAAACTCTTCTGAGCTCAGCTGTTAAGGAAAGCGATTACATATATTCCTACTCCAACACTGTATAGGAAACTCTTCTGAGCTCAGCTGTTAAGGAAAGCGATTACATATATTCCTACTCCAACACTGTATAGGAAACTCTTCTGAGCTCAGCTGAGGAAAGCGATTACATATATTCCTACTCCAACACTGTATAGGAAACTCTTCTGAGCTCAGCTGAGGAAAGCGATTACATATATTCCTACTCCAACACTGTATAGGAAACTCTTCTGAGCTCAGCAGCTGAGGAAAGCGATTACATATATTCCTACTCCAACACTGTATAGGAAACTCCTGAGCTCAGCTGAGAAAAGCGAACATAAATTCCTACTCCAACACTGTATAGGAAACTC
>NW_003206109.1:0-3476 GCF_000006405.1 Perkinsus marinus ATCC 50983
TGATTTCTATAGTCCTCACTGTGGGAACTCACCTAATGTGAGAACCTTTCGTTAGCCGCGGCTGTGACGTGAGTTGCAAGAAGAGAATAGCACGCAAACACAGAGCGGGAAGAGTATAGTGCCCGATGGAGAAATGGGGGCGGAATGGTGAATGTACCGCGTCTATATGTCTCGATGCAGACATTTGACATAGAGGTGATCCACAGTTACTCGACCATAGATGGAGAGTCTCCTCAGTAGCGAATTGGACTACAAACTGTTGTTCGAATGGAGGACATGAGCACTGTCTCTTTGTGCGCGTGTACGATCGTGCCAACACACACGCCTCTCCCCTAAAGGCTACAACTTGTAACCAACAAGGGTAGGTGATTGATTGGTCGTAGCCTTCCATTGAGTTCTCATCGTTATGGTTGCTATTATGATGGTTTGACGTTCCATACGTTATGAGAATGACTAGAAACAACAAGCGGTGACAGGGGATAGCCTGAACCGCGTCACTATCGAGAGTTATGCTGCATGTTCCATGTTCTATGTTGATAACTGTATTTATTGGGATTAAACTGCCTTAAACAAGTGAAACCTATTCACATTTTGTCCGAATTGATCCCTGCCAGAAATTCAACTGTGGGAGTTGCGATAGGCTTTGACTGACCAAGTGTTATGAGATACTTCATACAGCGAGGTACACTACTGTACTCCGCATAAGTCTACTTTTCTCGCCAACTTTCATTTTACCTCGATGTCAAATCATTCCCAGAGATTCTCTGACGAACTGCAGTGAAGTCACTTCACTGCACATTCAAGTGAGATTCTGCATGCTTGCTCTCACACACGGATAGCCGTTTTCGTCAGCGACTAAGACTTACGTCTGGTCTCTGCAAGTCGAATGGATAACCTGCGATAATGTCACCCGAGAATTTTCATCAGCTGACGGTGGGAAGTTAAAACAGCCAACTCCATGCACAACATTGTCGTATCGGAATGGAAACTCGCGAGAAAAAAAAGATATACAGCGGACAGGTATCACAGAGGGACATCAACGCCTTCCACGCCACATACTCACACGCATACAGGTAGTATAAAACGACTAAGCATGTCGTGGCATACTGCCTACTCGGGATATAGACGCAAGAGAAAGATATATCGCACAGTACGATCGTCAGCTCCTGAGCAAACAAAGAAAACGCTGTCGGCGCGACGCTAGTGCATGTGGGGGCGTGCGGAACTCGAAAGAATCGAACCTTCGGATTTTCCTCAACGTCGACGTGGGCGATCCTTGCAGTGCCCAGGGCATACAAAACACTCGTTGGAATGCATCAGAAAAGGCGAACACAACTCGAAACCATGCGGAACGTCACATGATGAACACAACAAAGTAGACAGCTCCAATTCCAATATGCCGTCGCCGGGGATCGAACCGGGGTCTTCCTCGGCAAACGTGAATCCTCTTGAACGTGAAGTTCGACAACCATATGTTAGTCTTTCCAACGTGTAAGTCCTAATCAGTTACTTTGTTTTTGTTTCTAGCCTCTATAGCCGTGATCCACGGTCAAATAAATGGTAGGTTTCGGAGTTGGTACCACTTGTACAATCTTAGCAGCCATATTATACGGTCTGCAGTATATACCTTGTAAACAGTATTGCACCTACGATGGTGCTGTCTTCCAATGGTTCATGTGCTCGGGTATTGTGTGGAGTGGTATACTATTGGAGGTCGTTGGCATGCTCAGTGGGCAATGGGATGGTCCGCAGATATTCCTGTACGGAGTTCTCTCCGGTGCCCTATGGGGTACTGCCAACTTCATCGTCATACCGCTTGTTCGTATATGTGGTCTGGCCCTTGGGTTCTCTCTTTACCATATCATCAACCTGAGCTGGGGATACTGTCTGTCACGTTTTGGTCTCTTCGGTATGGACCGCGATGTCGGTCGAATTCCGGTTATGCGTGACGTTGGTGTTTTCGTGCTCCTTTTCTCTTTCGCCGTTCTCTTCTTCGTCGACCCGGAGGAGTCCCCGGATGAGTCCGAGTCGGCCTCCAGTGGGATAGAAAAAAGGAAATATCGTCCGTCCCAGAGCAGAAGGCAGAAGCAACAAAATGATGAAGATGAAAACGGTGTGACAAATCATAATAGCGATGGTAACATGAATGAAGAGCCTTCGAGGCACACTGTGGGAGATGAGGGTCCGGGATCATCCACTGACCTTGAGGGTGGACAAGATGATTATCGTTACGACCAAAGTACTCATGGGAAACCGTCGAAATTCTGGGTCAAACTTGAACGATTCTTCAACGGGGAGGACAGTGGTCACCGTGGGGATGGTGAATCGGCTGAAAAGGCCAAACAGCAGAACCTTGTACGAGTGAAGATCATAGGTGATGACGTTCTCTCATACCGTCAGAGTATTGTGCCCTCATAGGTATGGTCATGGCTGTTGCGTGCGGCTTCCTCACAGCAATGAATGGATGGCCTTATCAGTTGTGGCAACAGAAATATGGATATTATCAACCGGTAGTATCAAAGGAGGGGCGATAGCGACAGGCTTGCAGTGATTCCGCCTTCAGGTTCAATTCGTGTTCTCTCAGTGTATTGGTGTTTACTTTGTGTCTAGTGTGTGGTATTGGGTAGCTTCTCTATTCCGTCAGTTCGCCCTCAAAAAGCGTACCATGCACTCTGTCATCCGCCCAGCTTTCATTGCGGGTAAATCAACTTTACCTTCTTCTCCGTAGTGGACTCTCTCTCATCTAGGTTTGTTCTGGACCTCGGGTGATGTATTGGCTCTGTACGGCATCGATGGTATGGGCTATGCTGCTGCATACACATTGGATGCTGTAGGACCTGTAATGATATCTAGTTTACTCAGCATCTTCGTGTACAAGGAGATCAAACAAAAGAAGTAGAAACCCTTCACACAGTGCAGGACTTGCTCAGTCTCTTCCTTGTCAGGCAAAGGATAGTCTTCGGCATCGCCTTCTGCATCCAACTGACCGGATGTTTGCTAGTCGCTATCGGCGAGTAACCCTTACGTGATTTCTGTTTCACCCTGTTGGAGATGTCTCCAAATATACCCCCATTTTATTCAGTTCTCTACAGTAGCAGTGTATGCAGTCCTGTACAAGCGTCGACGAGAGGCCTTCTATCTGGCCTCTCACTATTTGTTACTTTTCCTCTCACGTTCGCGTGTTCTATTAATACCGTAACTCTCGTTGCTTTGGTAGACAGTCTTCACAGTTACTACCATTACCATTCCCGCTAGTGCTCTGCTGTCGCTCTACGGGTTTTCTCTATGCTCGTTTTCCGCATTGCGTGTGTCATCAATTAACTGCCATCAACAACATTCTTCTTCGAATATTCGATCTTGGCATTCGGGCGGAGTAGTGAAGCATCTTCAGTTCATCGAATGCCAAGCGGGCTGTTCTCGATACCCTCTCCACCGACCGGCGCATCAGTGCTAGTGACGTATTGAATGCAGGGAAT
>NW_003211936.1:0-6296 GCF_000006405.1 Perkinsus marinus ATCC 50983
TTGTTGTTGTTGTTTTTATTCAGGCTAAAGACGCGTATTATACATTTGGGCAAGTAACTCGCTATGTCAGGAAAGGATCATATGTTCTTTCCTCTGTTGAAGTAGTGAATCCTGGAAAACCCGCAGATGGTATACACCCGGCAGGGGTAGAGGCTATGGCTACTATCAATCCTGATAGAACTGAAGTCGTTATTCTTGTGAGCTCATAGCATTTTACCATTTCAGTTCTCTAACAAAAGTCTTTTTTAGATAATACGTGATGAGGAAGACAAGGAGCATGCGTCTACGTTTGATATCGATGTTGAACTTGGTGACGGTCAGCATGTTACAGTTACCCTTGAGAATGTTGAGAACCTCAGTGTTTCAACACTCGTTGTAAAAGGCAGATTTTGACCCGTCTGCTATCCACGGATTCACCCAATGTGAATGTGGATGTCACGTCCCCAGAGTTCTTTCGGTTAACTTCGATCACGGAGTCTTGATATTATGTGAGAACTCTGAAACCCTTTTTCTCCTTGTCCCGTTAATGATTGTTCATCAAGGTCTTCAGTCCCATTTTGTATACTCTCATACTGAATTGTGTTGAGGGTAAGTATCGCGACATAGTCGAGCAACAATAATATGTGCACACGGTCACCTACAGTGTTGAATCAAGACACTGACTATGTGCATTAACACGCGGAAAGACACCATTAAACGATATTCTTTTCCTCCTTGTTTTTGTTGTGAAAAGCGTTGGTCCCTCGATTAGGAATCAAATTGTTGAGAACAATACGATAACGGTCGGATGAGGCTCACAAAGTGGATAGTCGGGCTTGATGGCCAGGCACAAAAGGTCAAGGCCCCGTCGCTCTTATCGCATGGGGAATGGCAGAAGTCTCTCACCGTATACAAATTAGGTCTTGTGATGCTGGGTGGGCATCGATTGCTGATCTCGGGGCGTACTAGGCCTGGTAACCAGACTCAAGGGGATGGGGTTATGAAGGTAGTTCGAGGGCGCCGGATAGGATCAATGAGAGACGGTAAATACGGGGATGGGAAGCGAGATCACTCTCCAACCCGATTTGCCAGCTCCGGAGAGAAGAGTCAAGAAGTCTGCTTCGCTTAACAAAGAGGAGCTCCGGACCGGAGCCTCCGGTCCACACAGGCGTTAGTTGTTCGATGGGCAGGAGGCACGTGTGTATGGGTTGCAAGCAACCTCACTCACTCCCGCGTGCAAGAGCGGGCACGACAAGAAAGAGTACTGGTACAGCGACAAGAAGGGGAAGGTCGAGGTGGTGGGGTCTCTTACGGACATGGTCGTTTTGCCCGTGCATCCAAATTCATTGAAGATGCTATCGACATGGCCCAGGAGAGGGGCGGGTTCTAGAATCTGGAGTTCCTGTCGAATCGACAGTGTCGATTGACTTTAGGTCTGCGTTCAAACTAAACCCTGTCGCCAACTCCGAGCGATTCTGTCAAATATGCCGATTCGGCAGTTTCTACATCAAGTTCAATGTGCTAAAGTTTGGCACCGGATCATCCCCGCTGGTTTTATGCAGGATTTCGAGTTGTGCGGCACAACTTGCTCCTATCGGTTGGCTCAACTGCTGTTCTCGGAGTCAGAGTTGAGGATATTTTGCTATGCGGGACCCACATAGCGGGTGATCCGCGGTTATCATGCGAGGCCCTGCTTACAGTATGCGGACGCTGCGGATGCTGACGGTTATCCTACCTTGGGAGTGCCTGGGGATCCCTTCGGCGATAGAGAAAGGGCAGCGGGGCGTTTCCATGGAGTGGATCGGGATGCGTTTCGTCCTCGACCGGAATGAAGTCCTGGTGTCTGTACGGTACAGACTGTACCGGCCGATAAAACTTCGGCGATGCCATCGCCGCGATGGGCAAGTTGGCTACGGAGATGTTGGAGAACGGCTGACGTCGTCGAGTGAATTCCTAAGGACATTTTGCGAGAAGGCAGCATTGGCTGGGAATGTGGTCCCCAACCTATTTGCATTTCTAGCCTAGGAATCCTAGGACCGCTGTGGCGCATCTCGGCTCACGCACAGGCGCCCCAGAAGTCGTTCGTGTCGTTGGCGAAGGGCGTGACTCGCTTTGGTGGTTATGGTTGTTCCTACGTTCGGCACTTTTGAACGGCTCTCAAGCTGCTGAGTCACACTGTCTAACCAGAGCGTACCGTCTGTCGTCCAGAAAACGTCCGAGGGCGTGTATCATCGTTGACGCGTCTCCTTCGGGAATAGGCGGTATTCTCAACTGGGGCCCTTCCCACAAGAAAGCGACTCCGATATCCTACTTTGCCGATCTCATTTCGGACCACGACGTGGCGATTCTTGAGGCTGACCGTGGATCCTGCAGGTCTCAGTCATCCCTCGAGCTTCTGGCCATCATCGTCGCCCTGAAGCTGTGGGGTTCGCGACTCGCCGACTGCAGCCGATTGGTCTTCGAGACGGATTCCCTTGGTGGCCCTCAAAGTGCCGAGACAGTGCTGCGACTATCCTGAGAGAACAATCTTCGTCAGAGATTATGAACCGGCTCGTCGCAAAGGTCGCGCTGATGGCTGAATTCGACAGTAAAATTATATCAGTACGGTATCGTCACGTTGATGGCCCATCAATGTGAAGATACAACTCCATCAATGATGGAGTTGACAATCACATGGCAGACGCGCTCAGCAGACTCTTCGAGGGGAAGAGGCTACCAGAGGAGTTACGATCAGCTGTGGGGGTTCTCTGCCCGGCACGAGACGAGAAGTTTTGGTCAGAGGTCGTTCCAACCTCCATTGCCGGATGTGATGGCCTAGCTGTGCGCGGAAGACCGGGTGGTTGACTCGCTCAATGTTTCCGAGTAGATTTGCTAGAGTAGCTCAGTTGCTCAGTTTGCAACTCAGCTCTAAGTCGCGCTGTGACCATGCGACGCATGGCATACGTAGCTGTTCGGAGACAATGGCTTGCCCACGATGAGACTTGTCGAAGCGGGGTTGTGTGCATCACTTCGCCTAGCTCTTGGTCGCGCTGTGACCATACGTAGCTATTCGAGGGCAGTGGCTTGTCCACGATGGAACTCATTCAGACTCTGACATCAAAGCCGAATCTTTAGGGCATCGGAGTCATTCATATTCGGGTCCACCGCGACCACGTGTTGCTACTCGTCCCTTTGAAGAAGCGTGTGTTGTATGTAGAGGACTTGCGGTGGTGCATGCGGTTGCCTTTTGATCTGGTTGATAGATCGGCGCTCTCGGTCGTGATGTGACCGCGGTTCGCATCTTGGTAGCAGTCACTGCTACCAAGATGCAGTGGCTGCCCATGATAGGGTAAGGTGGAGCTAGGCTGTGCCTGAGGCGTTTCTTGTCCGTATCTGCCAATGGCTAGATTTAGGCGTCGGTGGCAATTGTGAATATGGACTCGTGGATCCCGTTAGGCGACTATTCAGTGAATCTGGTGGAGAGTTGTTGTTCGTTACATGCCAGAACGCCGCGGCATCCCTCTAAACACCAGCCGGGGAAGCATCATGGAAGTGAGGCGATCGGTGCCGCCGGGAAATGTCGAAGGACGTCGGCAGGTGAGGCAGATCCTGCGGGCGAGCATGTTTGCGACATCAACGCGTCGATCGAACGACTCGAGGGTAAAACTGTGGATCGAAGTGTGTGAAGAGCATGGTTTGTCGCCATTTCCCATTACTCGCGAGTCCCCTGGAGACGCGGCGGATTGCTCCCACAACTCACTGCTCGGGTTCTCACTCGGAGATGCAGAGAGAGCCTGTCTACAGAGAGTGAACGGGCCTTCAAACGAGGGACGGAGCTGAGAGCAGTGCGGCTCAATGCCATTGAGCAATGCCCACAGCCCACAGGGGAAACGCAGAGCGGCTAGCTACATCCTCGGGAGCTGGTTCCTGTTGGTGGGAGCGGAACTGTGTAATCTCAAACTGTCAGACGTTACAGTGGACGAGGGAAACAAAAGAGCAAAACTGATATCAAGGGAGTAGGTGAGAGTAGGGAGTATGGGCGTACATGGGTATATATGTGTATAGGATATCGGGGAAATTCGACCGTGAGCTTTGACTCGTGAAAGCAGCGCTAATACTGCTGGATATTAGGAGGATAGAGTATGGGTCTGCGGAATATCAGCTTCTAGTCGATGCTCTAGGCCAACATCTGCGGCAATCACCTCTAAGAGAGTGGTTATGAAGAGACTTGGAGATGGCAGGGAGTCGTGGGCCGACCGATCTTTGCTTGCACAGTCTGCGACGGGGTGGGAGCCATATGCAACCAAATCAAAACCCGGTTCTGAGAACCGTCGTCCGAAGGTTGTGGGATGCTCTGTGAATAGTGGTCTTGTGGCCTAATGGATAAGGCGTTGGTCTTCGGATCCAAAGACTGTGGGTTCGAGTCCCGCCGAGATCGTTTTATTCCCCACCGCGTCTCCTTTTTCGAGCGGTGTAGTATTTGGAAGATTCTGCGATATGATATGGTCTCGGAGTTTCATGTGTAGGGTGTTGACGTTAAAGTATACTAATGCTTAAAGTTAGTGTTATATTAATATTACTAGGATGGCACTTAAAGTTAGTGTTATATTAATATTACTAGGATGGCACTTAAAGTTAGTGTTATATTAATATTACTAGGATGGCACTTAAAGTTAGTGTTATATTAATATTACTAGGATGGCACTTAAAGTTAGTGTTATATTAATATTACTAGGATGGCACTTAAAGTTAGTGTTATATTAATATTACTAGGATGGCACTTAAAGTTAGTGTTATATTAATATTACTAGGATGGCACTTAAAGTTAGTGTTATATTAATATTACTAGGATGGCACTTAAAGTTAGTGTTATATTAATATTACTAGGATGGCACTTAAAGTTAGTGTTATATTAATATTACTAGGATGGCACTTAAAGTTAGTGTTATATTAATATTACTAGGATGGCACTTAAAGTTAGTGTTATATTAATATTACTAGGATGGCACTTAAAGTTAGTGTTATATTAATATTACTAGGATGGCACTTAAAGTTAGTGTTATATTAATATTACTAGGATGGCACTTAAAGTTAGTGTTATATTAATATTACTAGGATGGCACTTAAAGTTAGTGTTATATTGATATTACTAGGATGGCACTTAAAGTTAGTGTTATATTAATATAATCAATAATGACCACTCTGTGTGGGAGTTCGGTAGAAAGAGTCTTAAAGATCTGTGATGAAGTCTCAAAAGATGTCGGTATGGAGACAACGCCTTTCGTCGTCGATTGGTAATTGCCATATTTACGTGAGGATTTCAATTTTGATGATTAGGAGAAAACAAATCGGAAAATTATATTTTCAGCATATTAGTAACACTACTGTTGGACATGCGAACTGCCTTGTAGCGAACTAAACACTTATGGATAATTAGATTTTCTACATGGCATTTTTCAAGACTACGTAACGCTTCTAAAACGTTGGTGTCAATCGATTCACATTGTTATCAAGTTGATATTACTAAAAGTCGACTTTCGAACTCCCAAAAATTTGAAGGCGAAGTTGAAAATATTATTCTGGATAAGCATTTGGTTCACACGGCAGGAATCAGTGTTGGAATAAATTTCCTCACTAATTATACAAGTTTACATACAAATTCGGGTAGAAGTGTGTATGGAAACCAATGAGAATTTCCTCAATTTTCATTCTCAAAATTTCACCTACATATATATGTAGTTGACTACGTGCATATTTTTCCATACCGGTAAAAAGTGATAGTTAAATTTCGGAGTGAAACTTCATTACTATTTTCCGCAGGTACAACGACTTTCGAATAGAAGTTGCTCCGGAATTACCACAACTAATTGAAGTTTCCGGAAGGAATCGTTTGGGCGTGATTTGCATTTCTAACAAAAATTTCTTTCGAGGTGAGTTTTGATATTTTTCATTTTTCATCATTTATACCATCAGTTTCGCCGTGATGTTTTCCATATATGAAATTATTTCAGATTGGCCGTTTCCCTATAATCTGTTTCTATACATCTTTCTTGTGTGAAAATGTTTTATACTTTTATATATGTTTTTGGTGATAATGACAATCTTATTTTTCTGCGCGATGCGAGTGATAGCGGAATTTTTTTTTCAGCGAAAATTTTCATTTACTCATTGTAGCGTTATCTTCTGTGGGGCACTCGAAATTTCTGAGTATTTTCTCTCATTTCACAAAGGCTTTGTGCACGCGAATGCAGAAGTTCCTGCATTTTTTTCAGATTAGTTCTGATGAAAATTTATGATTTTTTTGATAGAATTTAGCTCACAAATCATAAAAGGAAATA
>NW_003211936.1:6396-10498 GCF_000006405.1 Perkinsus marinus ATCC 50983
ACTCGCTACACATCCTTTCCTCTCGATGCAACTTGTTATTATATCTGCCATTGCAACAGGTAAACCATGGGGCTCTTAAATCGGCTATTGTGATAGTGTTTATTGAAAAACACGCAACTACATGAAAATTTTGGTACATTCTCAAGTCGTGTCAGAACAGTGTAGTTGAGGAAAGCAAACGTATATTTCAACAACACTGTTTGGGAAAATTGTAATGGTGAACTACGTCATCATCAACTACACGTGTTGTACACTTCTAAGTGAGTATTTCTATAATGAAGTTCTGGAAACTCCTCAGTTGAGGAAGAAAGCAAACGTAAATGTCATTAATGTTTGATACACTGTTGGAAACCTCACGTATTATTATGAATCCTAGTTTAGTGTTGGAGGAATACATGTTCGCATTCCTCAGCTGAGCTCAGGAGTGACTCGGGTAGAAGTGTACAGAAATCAATGATAATTTTCGCTCATATTTTTCATATCGTCAACACCAACACATGACCATGTGCATATTTCCACTTCACTATTGTAGTTATTCGTCTCAGGAATTTTGACGGTATTTTTTCCTTTGATAGCAGTAGCAGCGTCATCTGCTTGCGCTTCTGGTGAGTTGATGATGAGAATTCAAACATGATGATGATAATAACAGTTTCAGGTTTGTTAACATACGTGGTTTGGACATCACTTTCTCAGAAATACATGTATTTCCATTTTGGTGTTGGTTTAGTTGCATTTTTCACTACTGTTGTTACATTGGCCATTCCTAAGCTGTTTAATAACTGGCAGATGGTAAACTGAGTTATCAACAAACGTTATGATGATGATGTTGTTGTTTTTGTTATAGTTGTATTCGCCAATTATAGGAGGATATTTGATAGCAGCAGCGACGGGGCGCCGGCAAGGGTGGATTTGGACTGTCTCAGCAACGGTCAGTTGGGTGTTACATTTGAGGAAAAAATGGCTACTGAGATTGGAAGAGGAAGAATGGGTTAATAACGTGAGTTACTCTACTATGACCCTCTCGTGCTGTTCTTCAGGGCTCCTGCAGGCTGAGTCTTGGTATGTATTGCTAGATAAGATGTTGTCTATTACTGTGCATTATTATTATTACATCGTTCTCCGTACAACTCTGACAAAGTTGATGCTGCTACGATCGACTTCGGTTTAGATTCAAAATGTGAATCCATGTTTGTCACTATTCTACTATTCATTAGCAATGATGGCTCAAGTGGGCACATGCTGTCACTTCTGCGCTTTGCGATGCGATCGTCAGTCGAAAACAATTTTTCGTAAATTGAGTTCGCATTTTGCAGGAGGGATTGTGTAATCTGCGGCTCTTAGGCAAACATAAAAGTATTCGAAAAATACCCTTGCTAGGGATCGAACCCGCGTTAAAAAATAGAACGCCAGTGTGCTGATATAATACTGATTCGAATCTCGAGATCTTGTTAAGAGTTCAATCAGATTGAGGACAATGGGCGATACTGGATACAAGCAACTGGTGATACTGTTAAGATGAGGGGTGTTGACGAACAGACTCATTGCAAAGGTGAGATCTTATTCGTTGTGGAACTCCTCCAATGGGGCTCTTTAGGATCTACGAGAGGAGACCTACGGACCCCTCTATTACACGAAAAAGGTGGTTGATGTATTAGTGTTTTTAGTTTGATTGTTGTAACGAACTGTTATTATTCATATATTACTAATGCTACATAAGATTCAATTGTGTTTAGTTTAGTTGAGTTCTTTTATCGTATTGTGTTATGCTAGTCGGAATCTGGCTTAGAATTCAAAGGCCGGGGTTGCCTCGGTGGCGACAGATGGTGTCACATAGGTATGTGGAGTTCAATAGATATGTATCTCGAGACTAGTTCAACGTTACTGTGGCAATGGGGACAGATTTTTGTGTCACCGATCTCGAAGGAGACAGCGAAGTGTGCGGTTCCGACAGGACTAGCTTTTGGGCATTCTCACTGAGACTTTATCGTAGAGATTTAACACTTTGAAATGAGTCCAGTAATAATCGTAACTGGTGCCAACAAGGGCATCGGATACGAAATATCTAAAAAGCTTATCGCTGATGGTGCCAAGGTCATCATGACTGCCAGAGATCAAGCCAGACTTGATGAAGCTGCTAGTAAGAAACTGCCGTCGCATCCACTCCTGTTAATTGTTAAAATGCTTAGATAAGTTGAAGCCGTTCGGCGCTGTTAAGCTCGATGTGACTGACGATGCATCAGTAGAAGAAGCGAAGCGAGAGGTGGATCTGCAACTGGTTCGACTGCGACATATTGTGTGCTACAGATATCACGTTTGGCGCCTGCTATTGACGGTCTAGTTAACAACGCCGGCATCGCCTATAGCGGTGACATTTTCGGATACGAAGAGGTAAATTCAGGATATCATCATAAGTAGGTTATTGATTGCATGATCAGGCAAAGTTGACTATGGCAATCAACTACTACGGCGCTAAGCGTGTGACCAAGGCTTTCTACCCCCTCCTCGGTGAACACGGTCGTATCGTTAACGTCTGCAGCTTCATGGGTAGGTTGTGTCAGGTGAGTGTATGACAATCGGTCGAGGTCTCGGATTGGTCTACCGTCGTTAGGTTTCTGACTCCCTACAGAAGAGGTTTGCAGATCCCAACGCCACCGAAGAGTCGATCGACGCCCTCGTGGAAGAGTTCATCACCGGGGTCAAGGAGGGCGATTACAAGGAGCGGGGCTTCAGTAACAGTATGTATGGTATGTCCAAGTTGGCTCTCATCGCTTATACTAAAATATTGGCCAAAAAGGCCATGGCCGATTCTCGCAAGATAGTCGTCACCGGCTGCTGTCCAGGCTGGTGCCAAACAGATATGAGCGGGTGAGTTGCGTCCCCTGTCAAGAAGTCTCCCGAAATCAATTGATGGCTCTGGTCGACATGTTATTTGTTTTCAGTCACAGCGGCCCCCGCACTGCCGAGACCGGTGCCCAAGTGATGGCTTGGCTAGCCGGTGAGGTCGAGTATGATCCCGAGATGAGCGGCAAGCTGTATCGTGATGAGAAGGAGTTCGAATGGCAGACCGGCAATCTCCTTTCTACGGGGAAGATGTATTGATTTTCTCGCTAGTTATTTGAGTTGCTAAATAATCTGGTTTCCTTTCAAGCAGTTATGATCATCGACCAGTGTTACTATTATCTGATGAATGAACCAACGCCAATCGCCGTACTATCATTGAATGAATAAGCCAACGTGAAACCCGTCCTTGTTCACAACATGAGGTCAAATGAAATGCAAGTGAAGTAGCTGTCAATCCTCCAATATATACCGTGGATCGAATATAAGATGAGAGTCCAACCGTTGACTGAGCATTTCTAGAGTACTTGAGGCACTCTCGCTTCTTCATGTGGAACTAATAACCCGATTCTGATTCGGGATGTTCTGAGTTGTACCAATGCGTTGTGTTCAGTTTGCCGTGATTTGTTAGTACTTCCAGGGACGAATAGCATGTCGTGCGTTACCGAATTTAAATCATGTCAGATAGCATTACCAATACAAAGGATCGTTCCGACTAAGAGGAGATCGTTCTTACTCGAAAACTCGAACTCCATGACTTCCTGTATAGCCCATTGACTTGAACGCGGACTAGAGCAATACGGTTGAGGATTTGAGATATGATCTCGAGAAAACGGCCACACCTAACCTGTAGTTGTCTCTTATAACGCTGAGTGGGAAAAATTAATCGAATAAGATTGGATAGCCCCGATAAATCAGACTAAACGAACTCATGAGACGCACATGAGCGATCTACTACACTACTCGGGAATAGCGAGGCCACCTTTTGGACATCTGCCAGAAGATGCTTCGATATGAGTACCATTCACAGACAATGTGAACGCATCTAGCTTGTCGTTGAAGGGAATCCTTTCCCATTCGGTCGGATTGAAATGCATAAAGTCAGCGAAGTAAGTGAAGTTTGTATTAGTGGTATCCATGAATAGTGTGGTACTTTGTTCATCAACTGTCCAAGGAATGGTACCAGTCACGTTAACGCCCACCTTCCTGCCCTGTATGTAGAAGTAGAGTATCTGGAGCACGTCTGGAGCCCATGTGTGGAAAA
>NW_003211936.1:10598-13247 GCF_000006405.1 Perkinsus marinus ATCC 50983
GTCAATGGCTAGCACTGGCACTGTGAGAAATGACATAGTCCCAGGATCCGTTCCACGGATGACTAGTCTGGAGCTTCTTGACGACGCCCTGGACAAGTTCACTGGTCTATACGATAAGAAGATTTGCTGCTCTGACGTCCTTGAAGTCATACCGGCGACCACTGATCTGCTCCTTGTGAAGCATACTGCGAGGAGTCACCGTACTCTACAACTATTGACGAGATACCACTTATCTCTCATTGAGTGCGCGACTCTAAGGTCTAACGGGACGCCATTCCCTGCTCTGGGCCAGAGCCTCTGGGCCCCAGGGTGAGTGGAACCAGGGTTCGAGAGTAAACTCTGCTTCCAAGATTCCAGGACCTCGTGGCTGGGCATATGGGAAGGACTCTTGAGTCAGCTTCCCTGAATGGCGGGCCTGTGTATGCCGGCATGTCGACGAAAGCGATAGGTAGATCTCCAAAAGCAGTCCCCTTCAAGAACCCAACTATCTGCCCCGCGGCGCCATTAGTGAAACCCTCGGAGACAGACAGTTTATTGACGAGCATCACCGGTGCGCCTCGTTTCACTGAGACCACGAGCCAGCTCTTCTCTTGCTTCTTGGGACGATCTCCCCGAGTGTGAAGCTTTGAGGTCCACGAGTCTCCCAGCAAGATTGTGGAGCGATGCTCGATTGACCTCTTCTGCTCTTTCCCGCTAGATGCGAGGACTATGCTATCCTCGAAATCCTTCTGTTCAAGCTCTCAGCTGATGCATTTGCCTTGCAGGGAACAATGGGTGATCGTCGTAAGGTTGCCCACCGTCTCGTTGCCGCAGCGCCGCTGCGCAATTCGCGCAGCCTGGAGACAAATTGTTGAAATGCGACATCAGTTGTTCGGAATCCGAACTTCGGATAATCTGCTCAGGGAAAACGGTCTGGCGGGCAGTACTGAAGGCAAGTCTCTCATGCTTAACGACACGAATGTCGGCTGTCGAACTCGTGGAATATTAAGGCTTATCTAGAGCGGGGAGAAGTTGACCCCAATCACCAGAAAGTACCACAACAAGCCCCCCGAAAACCCTATGGGCGCCTTGTGGTTTGGCCTGTCGCAAATGTGA
The DNA here is from genome assembly GCF_000006405.1 of Perkinsus marinus ATCC 50983. Taxonomy (NCBI): domain Eukaryota; phylum Perkinsozoa; order Perkinsida; family Perkinsidae; genus Perkinsus; species Perkinsus marinus. Next base: position 11,694 of record NW_003211936.1, read on the forward strand.
GTCGATCATCCCTAGGAGACGACAACCCACCAGGCGCAACTCGAAGAGATGATCTCGTCCACAATTACGAGTCTAACTCTCTCGGACCTCGCCTGTAGTGCAGCCAACACAGGTCCCTCGAGAGACGTGAACGTAGAGTCAGACCGAGGCACTTGAAGGCTCAGAACGCGGTGAATATTCTGCCCCAGAGGCAGTAGGCAAGCAGTTTTGCCTGTCACGGCCATAGTAGGACAGCATTCGGGGCCGTGCATTTCGATATAGGCTTTCACCAGGGCCTGTATTGTGTAGATTTTTTCCCGTTCCACCGACTCTGTGCAGCATACAGTACGGCGCATCATCGTATGTGTTTTCTGAGAGCCTCTGTCGACACTAGTCATCCACCTGTTCCTCATTCAAAGCATCAACGCTTACGCTGCTGAGATATTGTAGATGATCGAAATTCGATCAGCGATTCGCTGACAGCGAATCCTCCAAGTGATTCTAGGAATCCTATTGCACGACCGTAGTCTACCATTCCTTGATCCAGCAGTCGCTGCCTCTCGCGTTCAAGATCCAAGATATGGGCCGGGCCGAAGATTTGCATGTATTCGTCTTGAACAGCTTCTTCCTCGAGCGATAACTCCGACCCCGATGAAGGAATTTCGACGTCTGATATGGCATCCCCTGTGTCCACCTGAGAGTCTCAGGCTGAGACCCGTTCCTCCAGCGCCGTATAGCTTCAGCATAGCGAAGATTCCAGCCCAATTCAATTCCATCGGCTAAAGCGAGAGATGCTCTGTCCTCCCATGACGGGCTTCCACCAAGGCAATCTTCGACAGAGCATAGAGAAATAGACCCTAGGCAGAGCACTCGCCAGGAGTGTTAACAATTGTGTTACTATTGTCCCGATTGTTCCACCTATCTTTGGAGCTGTCGATCAATTGTGTCCCGTCCCTAAGCTGTTCTCTTCTACTTGTAACTAAGTTAAGTATTGCTAGTCATATCTCCCCTTACTATCCTCTGTCCTATCTACTGCGTTGGTTACAGGAGTGCTCCGTATAGGTCTTGCCAACATTTGGATAGATGCGGACGATAATGCGCTGCTGGCGTCGCTCTCCACCGACAACTTTTGTAGCGTAACTTTTCTGGCGGCTTCAACAAAGGGAAGGTCCTCAAGCTCCTGCGGTATCGGTACCAGACCAAAGTAGTCCGAATGACACGGGTGGTATAATTGCCGTCTCTGACGTGCAGATGTTCTATCTGGGGTTCAACGCTGCCGACATAGTGCGTATGAGAGCATAGGGTAGCGGGTAGACCTTGCAAGTAGTGACCTACTTCTTGAGCTGTTAGTAACAGCCTGTTACACTCCTAGAGCAGACGCCGATGAGGAGCCTCCTCAATGCTTTGACACTAGGATCATCCGCGCTCATCCCTCGGTGTGCCTTGGTCAACATTTCCAGGACTTGGTTCAACGCATCGCTGGCCGGCTCGTTCTTCGTTATGAACTTTAAGATGTAGTTAGCCACTACCTTATACCTGACACGTACCTTGATATCTGTCTTGGGCCCGGCTACG
>NW_003211898.1:0-1561 GCF_000006405.1 Perkinsus marinus ATCC 50983
TTGTTGGTTTCTATACGCTTCTTCTCGAATTTTTACGATCTGAGCTCAACTGAAAAAAGCTTCAACTGAGCTCAGCTGAAGAAAAGCAAGCATATATTCTTACTTCAACACTGTATTCACTTCTGAGCTCAGCTCAGGAAAGCAAACATATATTCCTCCAACACTGTGTTCACTTCTGAGCTCAGCTGAGGGGAGCATATATATACTTCTCCAACTCTTCGTCGTATTTTGCACTTTCGGTTGACTTTTTAGAAACACATCGTTTCGAATCAGTAGTCATATCCCCTCCAATGTTTATTCAGGCTACTGAAGAAATTAGAAATACTGAGAAAACTCGAAGGGTGATTACAGACGAACTGATGGTCGACAGAACGGTTGCTCCTGGATGTACAGTGCTTCGTGGCAATTTGATACTATGCGAATGTGAAGAATGTGTGTTTTCTATTAGAGGATTAATGATAGTGAACAACTTATCGCTATCATAGTCTCGAAAGGTTAATTTTATCACATCACATGCTCATACCAATTTTTTACATTGTTTATGCGATATAGTTCAGATCGATTCTTATTATCTCGGAAAATAACCCACATTTGGATCATATCAAGTTGACACAGACTGTACGGAGCGTCCGGAATGCTGGTCTTGAGGCTCAACTCTTCAAAATTCTGCCATAGGTGCATTCGTCGTAGCAAATAAATTGGTACTTACTGAAAACATCACTGAAAATCAGGGGTATTTTCTCGAGACTAGCATTGGAGAAATCCCGGAACAGGAAGGTAGGCAGAATTATTTAGAATCGATTTCCTCCACCTCCGCGCTCATCAGAATCCACAGCTCACATTGATGAGAAGGCCCTCCTCAAAGGACTTTCACCCCTCATGCGGCCCATAAGAGGCGTAGAACCGCCGTTATCTGCTAAGCTGCGATTGAGCCGGGCTTTAGAAGCAACCGAAGCGGAGACTGCTGTCATGATGCTTCAAAGGTGTGGTATGAGAATTAATTCCGCACTGGGAGGGCCAATAATGTTCTTCACTTTCGCGATTTCAGATCCCTCCGGGACTGCTTGAATGTGACGGAGGCCCAAGTTCGAGTCCTCGGAGTGTCTCAGGACCGCCTGGAAATGTAACTTGGGCGATAAGTTTTAGCGCATTGGTATCATAGACTTCTAGACTAGTCCCATTCCTCTTTGAAACTTGGATAACCTAGACTCTCTATCTGGAAGCTCTCAGCATGTTCAGCAGGTATTTCGACTTGTTCGACGCAGAGGCCACACATGGAATGTTAGAGGGAACGAAGTGGGCTCATGCCACGTGTGGTGGTATCAACTGTTTCAGGGGATCCCTACCGTCGGCGAACCAGCTCTATGTTGAGATTTATCTTCAACTGCAAGATGGTAAAAGTTCATTACGAACTAAACCGGAATTCACCAAGTAAGCATGTAGCCTGAATACGATCATGTGTAGTTAAATGGCCGCAGATTCATCGATGGTGATGTTACTTTGCAGCGGTTGTCAGAGAATGAACCATGGAAAGCTGAGCTAATGCGAGAAGTGAGTTTAG
>NW_003209733.1:0-937 GCF_000006405.1 Perkinsus marinus ATCC 50983
CGCAGAAGATCGCGAGTTCATCCTCGCTCCTGGTATAGCTTACTCCTACGCATATGACATGCCGGATCTGAACAGTCAATATATGACTCACTTGCTGGATTGAGCTTGGTTCAGCGGTTCCGTCGCCGGGATGGTCTAGTGGTTATGACGTCTGCCTTACACGCAGAAGATCGCGAGTTCAATCCTCGCTCCTGGTATAGCTTACTCCTATGCATATGACATGCCGGATCTGAACAGTCAATATATGACTCACTTGCTGGATTGAGCTTGGTTCAAAGGTTCCTTCTCCGGGATGGTCTAGTGGTTATGACGTCTGGCTTACACGCTGAAGATCGCGAGTTCAATCCTCGCTCCTGGTATAGCTTACTTCTACGCATATGACATGCCGGATCTGGACAGTCAATACATAACTCACTTGCTGGATTGAGCTTGGTTCAGCGGTTCCGTCGCCGGGATGGTCTAGTGGTTATGACGTCTGCCTCACACGCAGAAGATCGCGAGTTCAATCCTCGCTCCTGGTATAGCTTTCTCCTACGCATATGACATGCCGGATCTGAACAGTCAATATATGACTCACTTGCTGGATTGAGCTTGGTTCAACGGTTCCGTCGCCGGGATGGTCTAGTGGTTATGACGTCTGCCTTACACGCAGAAGATCGCGAGTTCAATCCTCGCTCCTGGTATAGCTTACTCCTACGCATATGACATGCTGGATCTGAACAGTCAATATTTGACTCACTTGCTGGATTGAGCTTGGTTCAACGGTTCCGTCGCCGGGATGGTCTAGTGGTTATGACGTCTGCCTTACACGCAGAAGATCGCGAGTTCAATCCTCGCTCCTGGTATAGCTTACTCCTACGCATATGACATGCTGGATCTGAACAGTCAATATATGACTCACTTGCTGGATTGAGCTTGGTTCAACGGTTCCGTCGCC
>NW_003208492.1:0-3273 GCF_000006405.1 Perkinsus marinus ATCC 50983
AAGGAGCATCCTTTCTTCCATCATCATAATGAGCTTTTGCTTCAATCTCTCATCTAGCGTGACATCACGCATGAGCGCAAATCCTTCACGCATAATCTTCTTCAACTTCCCAGCATAGGATTCATAGTTAACAGACTCAAATTCTTGTGGTTGAAGAGGTTGATCCACGATAGCCGGTTCAAATGGTAAGCGTGGTCGTCTCCCATGGATGAGTTCATACGGGCACAAAGATATATTAGGCAAAGTCCTAACGTTATGTGAGAAAGTAACGCTACTCAAAGCCAATTCCCAATCTTCTTCAGCACATAAACCTTCTCTAATAAGTATAACCAAATCATGTAATAAACCTTGATGACTCCTCTCATTGGCTCCATTCCCTTGTGGTCTATAGCTTGTAGAAAATGTAACCGATAACTTGAATAATTCATGAAAAGTTTTACTAATACCAGCTGTAAACTCACCTCCACGATCACTGTGTAACCTATATGGGACACCGTGAACCGCAATAAGACTCTTCCATAAAGCCAAAACCACAAGTTTGCTCTCTTTCAAAGGGAGAGGGCATGTTATCATATAATGGGAGAAATTACATAATATCACAAGTATGTGCCTATTACCAAGGCGTGATACTGGCAAATCTGTAATAAGATCAATAGACGTGAACTGCCAAGGATATTGCAAAACATTCAATCTCATATATCCATATGGGGCGGCCACTGCCTTCCGCCGCCAGCACGGAAGACATGAAGATACATACTTTTTTACCGATGTTGATAGACCCCACCAAAAATACTTAGTTTTAATAGCTTCATAAGTATTCCTTCGACCTGGATGGCCAGCAAGTTGACTGCCATGGAAAGCATACAATATACGTTGCTGCAAAGAGACAGGTACAACAAGTCGCAGTCGATGTTCGGGGAGTCCAACATTTTTACCCTTGAAATATAAAAGATTGTCAACAAGGACAAAATACTTCTCCAACCTTTTACACTTCTTTCGTTGATTAGACGAAAGCCGAGAAACCCCAATAACATCATTCGACTCTCTCTGACGCAGGAAGTCTATCAATATACCCCATCGATGATCCTTTTGCTGTAACATTCTAAATTCTTCCATTGACGGAGTACCATCTTGAAAATTCACCACAGCTATAGATGCTGCACATACAAAACCATCAGCGACCTTTTTGAAAGCGAACCCTTTAGCACTAGGCACAACATCCAAATGGTACCATAAATCAAGTTTACCAATAACCTGTTGAGGTCGAGTTAGAATGTCAGCTTTATTTTCCAATGAAGCACAATGAAACAACTTCACTTTATGGCGTTCAAAGGACTCGGATACTTTTTGCACTCTTCGTCGCTCTGGAGGAGGCAACTTCTCATACTGGCCATTGATCAATCGATGCAAGTTGATTTCAGAATCCGAATAGATCGAGATCAGCTTATCAGCTGGCCAAAAGGAGAGGAGGTCCAGAGTCAACACCAAAGCTTGTAACTCTTTTCTTGGGACCGTCCACTTCTTCTCATCTTCTGACCACACATGACCCTTAGCATATGCCAAAGTTGGGCCTACATAGCACACAGCTGCACAGGCAAACTCAGAGGCATCACAAAATATACTGACCCCAGCCGACATATCCAAATAACGAGCAACTGGTTGCATTAGTTCACGTAAGTTATGCCATTTTCTCAAGAGCAAAGAAAAACTCTTGGGAAGCTCTTCATCCCATCCAAACTTATTTGCCAATTGCAAAATACTTCTACCATACATAGATATTGGTAGAGCCAATCCCAAAGGATCAAAAGAAGCATTAAAATGCTTCAATAAAATCCTTTTAGTCACCACATCAGGGATAGAATCATTAAGCTTATAAGTAGGAAAAAGAGTATCTTCTTCACAACCAGTCCACCAAACACCAACAATAGACTTCGGCTCCCGTGTTGATTCAGTGATCCATTTAAGATCATTGAACTGTTGATTAGCAGGTTCCAACCGACGCTTAAGCATAGATAACGTTTCATTACGATGCAATTCATCTGGAGAATGGATACTTATATCATCCATATATATAGAAAAGTAAGGACTTTCCGTCAAAATAGAACTTAACTTCAATTGTAACAAATGTGGCGAACATTTAAGTCCCATAGGAAGCACCAAAAACTTATACACTCTATTTCGCCATACGAACGATAAATACCAAGTATCCTGTATAAATACAGGAACTCTCAAAAAGGCTTCTTGAAGATCACCAATCGTCCAAAATTTGGCTTGACGCCAATTCAATAAAATACGAAATAGTGAAGGATGTAGCCATGGACCAGCCAACAAATATGAGTTAAGACCACTAGAGCGTGCATCCCATACGGGCCGTACTTTGCTACTAGTGGCATTAGGCTTATAGACTACTTGGTGAGGAATGAAATGACGAGCTTCATCAGGAGATATCTCAACTATATAACCTTTCTTCAAGTAGTCATTAATCTTCTCATCATACTGATCCAACAGTCCAATAGACGCTAACCGCACTTCCAACCGCTTCGCCCGAGACTGAGCATTACGGAAATTCAGAGGAGGCCTCGCCTCACTCTTCCAAAGTAAGTGCACACCATCCTTCAACTGTTCTTCACAAACTGGTCCAGAGCCTAGCAAGACACTCTCAATTTGAGGAGTGAGATGCAAGGGCAAGGTACACGCCAAATCAGGTCTTCTTATATGCAATAAACGAGGACCAGCCACTGAATACTCCACCACAGCATTCAAACGGCATAGAGTATCAGAACCAATTAATAAGTCAATCTCATTAGGTAATTTCGCCTGAAGACATCGCACCGACATCAATGCCCTCGGAAGATCACCAACACCACTGGTAGATTCAGGGTGAAAAACCACCGGTAGCTTTACTGAAGTCGTTGCTTCATATGCTGTATGACCGAGGCCGATAAAAATTTCTTTAGATGATAATTGTTCAGCATCGTCCTCAGCTAACTCACCAGCAGATACCAATCTTTTAAAAACACCCATAGGAAGGAGCGACCGTGAAGCTCCTGTGTCCACACATGCGGTCAGTAAGATCCTACCAACTGACATCTTGAAACACGGCAAATATGAACTCGTACCATCAGATAAAGCAGTTACAGTAGGCCATACTTTAACCGTAGTAGATTTTGTATCGTCACCAACCAAAGTCTTTTGACTTCCAATAAGAGCATTACCAGACTCAGGACAGGAGGCACAGGTATAGAGCTGGGATTCACCACAGCTATCTCCGGG
>NW_003210054.1:0-467 GCF_000006405.1 Perkinsus marinus ATCC 50983
ACGTTACATTGTATAAATAATCTCGGAGAATAAGACACATTTGCATATCAAATTGACAAGCACTGTAGAATTTAGTCATAGTATGATTGTGTCGAAGATTGGTAGAATCAGATCTTATTAAGAGTGTTAGAGTCAGCAAGTTTTCCCTTAGACCGTTTGGTCATGTGTATAGCATTTATTGGGGATAGTAGTATGTTGGTGGTAGAGCTGGAATATATGTTGACTTTCCTCAACTGAGCTTGGGAGTTTCATCACTAGTAATACAAGTTTACGTACGAACGAGGGGAAAACGTAGAGAAACCAATGAGAATTTCGCGAAAATTTGCTGAGATTTTCGAATACTTGTTGGTAGTGGTAGACATGGTAAGTGTATGTGCTTGTTCAGGCGGAGCTGTCTAATATGATTTACACAATGTCGAAGTTGGACGATGGACCCAGTGTGGTGAGGTTCCCTAGAGGCTCGGGAG
>NW_003217053.1:0-1693 GCF_000006405.1 Perkinsus marinus ATCC 50983
AGGTATTCCGTGAGTATATGGATGATCTGCTCTATAATGCCTGGTGTGTGACGAAGTTGTTGGAACGCCGCTCCCTGGGAAGAGCAGTGTTGTATGAACAAGCTCATATGGAGTGTCAGCCCAGTAAGTCGATACTCGGTGGAGACCCTCAGTATCGCTTTGAGGCTCTGGATATAGGGGTTAATGACGAGGTCACTTATAAGACTGTCACGCAACTTGGTTACCTTTGGGATACTGTGACTGACACTGTTTGCCCTAGGACAATAGATGTTGGTTCAGATATTCCATCAACAAGAAGACTATGTTTTCAAGTCCTAAGTCGGTTTTATGATCCTCTCGGTACCAATATTGAATATTCGGCTCGGCAACGCTATCTACTACATAAGTCAGCATCTACTACTGAGCATTGGGATTCGCAAGATCTTTCACAGTCAACTGCTTTGGAAGTGAGTGCTCTATGCTCTGTGAAGCCCTGTTCTCAACCACGCTTTGTCGATATTCGGAAGGGCTTGGTGGTGTTCTGTGATGCCGCTGGTAGTGGCTGTATATGTGCCGATGCTCGTGGTGTTGCTGATGGTCGTCGTCTAGCGGCTCGTCAAAAAACATTGAATTCTAAGTGGACTATAGCAAGGCTTGAACTTTGTGCACTTCGTTTGGGGGTGTCGTTGCTTGATGATATCTGCGAGGAGTTAGATGTGCTTACGGAAGATGGTTATGCTCCCCCTCAGGTCTGGCTCCTTACGGACTCTCAGCTCAATTGTTGGCGTCTGAGACGTTCGGAAGCCTATGACGCCAAGTATTTATCAGCGTTTGAGCGACGTCGGGTGCAAGACATTCGTTCTGGTCTTACTCGATTAGCGAAATCTCTGGACTGCTCTGTGAAGTCTGGTCATGTAGTGGGTAGGTTGAATCCGGCTGATCGGGCTACAAGACCCGATAGGGGGTTACAGGAGAAGTTGGAGCTCTGTGGCTCAGAGATGGATGATATATTACGATCGGTTACTACTGTGACTCTGTTTCCTGGCCAAGAAGACTCCGATGGTGAAGATGAGCACTTGGATATTTCAGAAGATGATGAACTTGACTTGATGATGGGTGATGATGAGGATTTGACGGTAGCACTAGCAGCAGCAGTTCAGCTGCACAAAGATGTTCCTGATCCTCCTGAAGACCCAGAACTGCAATGGTCTATTAAGGTCTCCCAAGCTGCTATTCCGAGTCTGCGGTTGACACTCGACAAGATTGCCAGTGGTAAAGATGTCCCGGGTTTTGAAACTCGGAATGGGTTATTATGTAAGGTTGGTAATGTTGCTCTCGATGATACCAATCGTGGGAGTTGTGCTATATCCCAGATTGTTATTCCTAATGCTGACGACAACCTACAACATATGGTGGCAACGAAAGTTCATGATCAACATGCTGGACATCCGGGTCGTGTTACGTTGCTACGCTGGATATGGAGACATTATTATTGGCAGCATATGGATAAGACCGTGAGGCGTATTAATGATCACTGCGTTGGTTGCCAGAGTCGTCGTATTGCTGCCAACCGCCGTCGTGCACTTTCATCGCGTCCTCCACCATGTAGTGTCCAGTATGGTCCCTTTGCCATCGCATATTTTGATAGTATCGGTCCTTATAAGTTATGTCGATCTGAGGAGTCGAGTGGTACTACACCTCCCTTGTATGCATT
>NW_003205893.1:0-2535 GCF_000006405.1 Perkinsus marinus ATCC 50983
CCTGCGGCAGGGGGACAATTGATCGCGTTAGGACTGAGCCATGGGATCAGCCAAGACCTGCGTACAATCCAACTCTCTGTTGCGATCGTTCCATTGCTCTGAGAATAGTATTCTCAGAATACCCCGTCAGCCACCTGGAGCCGATTAAACAGCTCCCACCTCCGAGTTCAAGTTCTGGTACAAGCTACTTTGTCCAGCTCGGACCCTTTGGACCCAAGCATAGAGTGTGGTCGACCGGACTTATTGTTACCCGGTTCGGAATCGTAACTCCCGATTGGGGCGAGTCCTCAATTTTCGATTGAAGCGTGAAGGTTTCCGGAGCCCAAGTATGAAAAACTTTCAAAGCATTTCGACACTCGGAAAGTCGACCTGAAACTCGGCGGGCCACAACACTTCAATCGGCTCCTGGCTTTCCCTTGAGGTTACATCTACTTGGGCTCGTTAAATAGATGCCCCAACCAAGAATCGAACCCCAAACTTTCAGATCTTCAACCTGGCGCTCTCCCAACTGGACCATTGAGAATTCGAGCACTTCGAACCGAGACCGTGAAACCATCTCATCTACTGCTACCGGTCCCGTCAGTTATTTCTGATGTTATCGTCAGGGAGACCAATAGAGTTTGGCGACTTTCTTTTAGATCGGAATGGCATCCTTCTGCTTCTAGTTGCATGACTCATTGTCTATCGTATCCGCGACTATACTATATGCCCAATGAAATGTCCTACACTCGATTAGATGGAGCAACACGGTAGAGCCTAGGCTCTCAGGGCGATGAATGTGATTGAAATCCACTACAACTCAAATCTACTCTCATAATGGAACAGGCCAAAATATACACACTCCCCTAGAAAAAGTAACACTCCCGTGCAGTGGACCGCGACCTTCCGAACATTTTTTGACTTGAAGTCGAAATCGGGGAGGCCGGTATAATTACAAACTATATGAGAGGCAATGGGCCCAGCCAAGCTTCCAGTGGACTCTAATAGAGCTGTGCAGAATGCACCGAATACGCCGGTGTAACTCACAGTAACACAAGCTAGAAGGATGCCTCGAACAGGATTCGCCAGTATCTCCTTTGTGAAGTGATGGACGTGTGCTAGTGTGAAGAAAACGGGACCACAGAGGACGAGGCGCCACGGCAACGATATGGAGGCCTCTCGCAACAGAGCATCGCAGCAACCGCGGAAAACGAACTCCTCGGTCACTGGAGCAATGATGAGAGCTCGGGCCACTTGCCACTTATTGAGATTCCCTAAGCTATTTCCACCATACATGAGGGGACCGGCCATCAAAGTAAGCGTCAAAATGAGGCCGACCGCAGCCGATTTGAGAGCAGTTGAAGGATGTATAAGAAGGTCTAATGCTTGTATACGATGGTCAGTTACGGAGCTAACGATGAAATAACTGATGAGAGAGGCCGATACAACGGACAAGGATCGTAATTGGATAACGTCGGTGCGATCTCGTGTCTTGGGGTTGAGGACGTCGGAGTGGAGCCCTAGTAAGGGCCAGATGTATAAAAGGCCAACGAAGAGGCCGCTGCATACGGAGCAGTAGAGGACAGCAGTCGTTACGGTCAACATGATAAGTAATCGGAAGCTGAGTTCACTTGAATGTCCTCCTTAACAGCATGGTACGGTGAAGTAAATGAATATGACGAGTCAGGGCGCGTCAAATGATGTTGGACTGCCATAGAGTATACCGACATAGCGGAGGTCTTGAATTCGTAAGTGCTCCAGATCAAGTGCAGTCGCGCGCGCCATTGTGGTCGATTAACCATCGTGCTACCTCCCGTAGACTTCCTGTGCATAACTCGATTATGGGTAAGCTGACATTCATCGGTCTAGGGCTAGGTGATCCGAAAGACATCACCCTCAAAGGTAGTGCCAGCGTTGACTGTTTGTAAGACGTACTTGGTCATGTAGGGCTGGAAGCACTGCGGGAGGCCGACTACGTTTACTTGGAGAGCTACACTAGCATCTTGGTCGGCCAAAAGCCTGATGACTTACGAAAAGCGTAGCAACCGTTTGTTCTGTCGTTGCGGCCCAGCTGAGGTGACAGGTACGGTATCGATGTGCCCTTCATAGAGGCCGATCGCCATCTAGTTGAAGGCGGCTGTGAGGAAATGCTGCAAAGGGTAGCTCTACGTGGTAGAAAGTAACAATGGTTTAACCTGGTGCTCTATAGGCTACCGAAAACAACGTATGTTTCTGTGTTGTTGGAGATGCGTTGTGTGCGACTACGCATACGGACCTGTTCTTGCGAGCTAGAGCTAGGAACATCGAGGTTGGTATTTCACTATGTGTATCGCAGCATATGTTAACTCAGGTGTCGGTAGTTCATAATGCCAGTATTATGAACGCTATAGCTTGCTGTGGGCTCCATCTGTAGTAAACGGGAGGGAGATAATAGTGAATGCTCAGATTTCACAGTGAAATTTTCACTAGGTTGTTTGGAAATGTCTTGAGAAATGTGTCCGTTGAAAATGGTGTAGAATGCGGTGCTTCGGGTGGTCGAAAATGAACTAACTGTAA
>NW_003213216.1:0-1107 GCF_000006405.1 Perkinsus marinus ATCC 50983
TGTTACGGTCGGCCGACTCGGTTGGTTTGGACGGTTCCTCAACGCGACTAGTACTCATGTGAAAATGGAGAGTAAAAATACAGACTTGAACCAGATGGCTACCGATTCATCTCACATGCTCATAGTGTCAATTTGATTAGCAACAATGATAACTCAAACACCTAATCTCAGCATCATATATCTATCCTCTGGCTTTCTTGCCTGTCGTTACTCACTGGAGCATTTCGCGCACGCCCGATAAGAATAACAGATCATTCGGTGCCGCGACATAGTCGAGTGGGTGGGAAAGGGTGGTTGAATTCAGAAGTGTCGAGATTTCGGTAGAGTTCGTGTTTTACGTGATGCTGATTGAACTCCATCGTGCTGGATGAGAGAAATTACGTTTTTCTCAGTTCACTGTGTTGGGAAACGGATGATAATTTTGGAAGAATTGTGAAAATTCCGCGAAAATAGTGAAATTTTTGCCGTGGTTGTTCATATGTTTCTGATGACCGCAGTTGGTCGGAAACTCCATCATTAACATAAAAAAAACTAAGAAGACATCGCGAGTTTTCTGTGGGAGCGGCGCTTGTATGAAAATTTTTTCCCGAAGAAAAATTAAGTTTTCCTAATTTTTTAGGTGCAAGAAACGAAGGACCAACTTCAAGGTGAAGCCGAGCGTCTAGTGGAGGGTGGACAATATGGAAGTACCGACAAAATTTTTGAAGCAATTTCCGAGGTAATTTTGTGGCGCGTGACAGAATTTACAGATTGTTTTGTTTGGTTAAGTAATTGTAAAATTCCGAGCGGAAAATTGGACCGCTTTTTTGAAAAATTTTCTGATTATTTGTGGAAAGAATACAAGGCATTCAGGTGTCACACGTGGAGTCTGAATTTGGAGAGTGGTCGAAGGCAGTCGAACAGCAGGCGGCCCGTCAGCCGCAGCGTCACGATGGTGACACGGCAGAGAGCCCGGCTGTAGACAACGATGGTGCGAAAGGGCGGAGGTTCGATTCTTGGGTGGGACATTTTATCATCAGCAAATTCCCCGGCGCTTGTGGTGGGAAAGGAGGCTTCTTCAGCGGGACAGCGGAGCGAAGCAGCGGTGGAAAAACAATTAGGAGAGGT
>NW_003213086.1:0-1889 GCF_000006405.1 Perkinsus marinus ATCC 50983
AAGGGTCGATGATCTTGTAACTGCGAATACCGTTGGTCACCTTGAGGGATGGTTGGGGTAGACTAGAAGTGATGTCACCAGAAGAAATAGGGTGAGATAAGGACTGCACTTGAACAGAGCTGGTAGAACTCACACCGGCAGAAGGCAGATTCTCCTGGGGATGATCAGCTCGGGCCTCGTGAGCTGCTTCCTCCTCGGTAGCTAGGGCGTTAAACTCGTCAAAGGTTAAGAACTCGGAGTCACCTGTCTCCTCAGAGTGGTCGGTAGTGGTGGGTCTGGGCACCATGTTGTACTATGACGCAACGTGAAGGAATAGGGAGAAAGTTGAGAGTAGCAATGAGCAGTGTAATCTATTTGATAATAGCTATTACACCTAAATGGCGAGCGAGATCGTCTGGGCGGGCGCTGGTTTCTGCGCATCATTACAGGAGCCTTTCGGTATATCGGTCCCGAAATGTGTGAGGTTGCACGGATGATCCTCTAGTTCTGGTGGCCTTTGGTGAACTTAGCTATTCAATGAGCTTCAGTTCTGAGTTCCGTGTAACTCAGCCTGTGCCGTGTCAGTGAATCCCTAGTCTAACCACTGACCGTGGATCAGTGAGGTCTTCCCAAGGAAACACGTCCGTGAGCGTTGATTCCTGGGAACCTGATACAGACTCCGATCGCGTTGCAAGGGAGACCTTCCCCGTCGGGAACTCTCCGAACGTGTGAGTCTTGTGAGACGGATAGGGGACATGGCTTTGTGATGCAGCGTGGTAGACGCTGTGCTCGCTCTTCCGAGGCGACTTTATACCCGTCTCTTCCTATACTTTCATAGTTTACCACATCACTATCGTGCTACCCAGCTGCTTCATTCTCTTTAGGGTTAATTTATGAATTTGGTTCCAAGTTTCGCTCAGTTTTTTGTTGCATCCTCCTACCTATGGCGGATACCTTGGCTAGGGAAACGGAGGCCTTTCGTGCGATTTTCCCGGCCAGCTGCCCAACGGTTCTGCGTGATGCTCTCATCGACAGGCTACTCGCACTTGGTGTGGGTACCGCTGACCTCTCGACCTTGGTCTCAAAGCCAGATATGCTGAAGAATACAATTGTTGATGTCCTTTGCCCTATTGGTGAAAAAGAAACGGCAGATCAGAGGCAACTCCGTGACGGAGTCTCCGTTTGATTCGCGGTTTGAGGATCGAATCAGCTTTACAAGGTGCTGCTAAGGCCTTCTCCAACAAGCACGGCCCTGCCGCTCAAGGTCAACTCGAGTACATGGAGCGAATTTCGAAGCGTTATGGTGGTGCGGCTTCCCCCGGTTTGGTGGTATCGAGAGGTGAAGCTAGGTTCCGAATCGGGAATTCCGATCGTTCCACGGGAGGCAAGAAGCCAGTAGTGGATGTCAACGGCAACATCCAATGGATTCCCGACTCGGCCACTGGTGGCCGCAAACCTCGCAATCTCAGTGAACTGTGGTTCGGCCTTCTCCCCATCTTACTATGTATCGACACTAGTTGCAACGTGAATGGAGGCCCCTGGGTGCTCCACTATTTGCAGGAGTTATGCCGGGTCTCCATGTTATAGGAGAGTCGGCCGCAATGGTCTATGATACCCAGTTCCGTCGGTCTCTGAACGGTAGAGCGTTTGCTCTGGCGGAAAGAGAACGGATTCCCTTGTCCCAAGCGACGGTACGCTTATTAGGTGGTGCCATGGACCAAGAAGCCCTCAGCATGGCCATGGGACCGAGATCATTGGTGGAAGACTCTCAAGTCAAGTCCATCTCCTCACATGTGGTTTCGGGCTCTGGTCCGGCGACAACCCCCAACAAAGAAAGAGCGTCGAAGGCTCCGCCTCCCGGTATCTGCCCACATACTCGCAACCAGTGCCCTTTACTGAAGCTTCGCAAG
>NW_003209862.1:0-1042 GCF_000006405.1 Perkinsus marinus ATCC 50983
GATGATAAGCACCTAGCCATGGGACGAAGATGTTCTCTGGTATTCCGGTGATGTTGATCTTCGACGTTGATCTCACCCTTACTTTGCCATCGGATGTGCCTAATGCCAGGCTAGTTGGACATTCTTCTCCAGTAGTGAACTTCCCGACTGTAGCCAAACCCCGCATGATCGAATGATCTCCCTCGATCGTGAACTTGGTGTAAGGTTCGAAGTGCAATTCATTGGACGTCATTGCTCCCAATTACACCTGTTGGTATGGTACCAACAGAATCATGATTGGCGAGGCTCGTCATCAGTTTGCAGATGGGAACACGTGTGACTGACAACTCGACAGATCTGCGTTGATACAGGAGCGAATGTTTGCAGTGCTGGGTATCCAAATTACTGGTCACACGCAGTTTCAGACAACTTTCAAGGGAATGTTAGCTTTAGTAACTCTCGAATAAACAGTCATCAATACAATGTACGAAATATCATCTCCGGGGAAAGAACTTGCAACCTCAGACGTGTTAGACAGACATCATAACCATGTCACCATTTAGATCACTAGACATCGAGTTCCCTAACTGGCAACTGTTCGACCCAACCAAAATCAGAATCTCGACTCGTAATTCACCAAAGCCGGCAACGCTGTATCATCAAGCGGCTGATGCCCAAAGGAGGTGGAAGCGCTACCGCTGGTAGAGGCGCTCGAGATGTCCTCAGGACCGCTGGATGTAGGCCAGTACTCGCGGTACGCCAGATGAGAGCCAACCAGACGGGTTGTCAACCAAGGATAGTAATCGCCATCGACTTCACCTCCTAAATAGGCTGGTAGCTCGCTGGGATCACCTGACAACCCCATGACCCAGGTTCGATCCCCAGCGGCGACAACTTACAAACACCAGCACACCATTCAACATCTCCATCATGAGTGGTGTTCACAAAGGTCACAACATTCGTCAAGGACGAGGGCAGCAGTGGTGACACGGCCGCCCATGCTGCCCGGAAGATGAACGGCGCGTCCACGAACATGACTCTGCTGATGTGAGAGATGTGACCC
>NW_003212182.1:0-3092 GCF_000006405.1 Perkinsus marinus ATCC 50983
GCCGAGGCTCAATAATGGCACGAAGGCTCTCATCTCCGAACTACTATGTCGGTTGTATGATTGCTGTTCCGCAACAACACGCACTTTGGCGTTGTGCATTCGTGCGTGACGAATTATTTTGACTGAACTACCCACCGTCCGAGGGCGTCAGACGAATCGAATGAGTCTTCCACTTATGCTCCGAGGCTTGCAAAGAAAATCGAGAAACTCGAGTACGTCTACAGCTTCAAGAAATATGTGCAAAAACAACTTTTGACGGTTGAGTGGCAAACCCGTAGATCGAACCGGAGACTAACTCAAGGTGAGAGGTTCGTGCGATTCGAGATCTATGACTTTTGATCATAACACTTCCACAGTGATCATCACAATTTCAATTTTCCAACATATCAATCAAAAGATGTGGACTAATCAAGCTCCGAGCCTTCGTCACGGAAGCCTATAGTACAACCCAACCTCGGAAAGCCAATATATCTTAGGCCAGCCTTCTCTGCCCTTTCAAATTGGCCACGGGGACCCCATTGTAATACCGGTCAGGGGGGAAAGGACCATAATGCAAACCAGTAAAAGGTGTGTCATACTCGATAGTATCGAGTCGATACAGCAGCCGAACAGCTACAGGTCAGCAACATCACTGAAGTAGGAGATAATCTTACTCAGCGTCAACACCACGGGTCGTATAGGGAGGAATGCGCCAGGTGAGAAATGCGTGGGTGCCCTCGGAGTACACGGACTCCGACGAGGAGCTACAGAATCTTCTGCCTGCTCTGGACTAGAAGCTGACACATCAGCATGAGTGCGATCAGACAAAGTCGAGCCACCAATACGAGCAGAGACTATAGGAGTGTCTGTCGCAGCCGACAGAGGAGGGGGGGGGGGTTCTGGGGTAGTAGGGATCTCATCAGGAACCACGAGATCAGTAGAAAACCCGGCAGTCCCTCCTACTTGTACATCAGGGGCAAGTGTTGGATGATCCAACTTGAATGGGAACCATATCCAACTTAGATCTGGTTCTCCAGTCCACGGTGACCGACCTCTCATCGGTACCAGAACATGTTGTAATCGAGCTCGACAAAACTAACTGAGACGCGTTCCTAGAAGTCTATACAGATCGGGACATTCGAGACCAACCAGAATCAGAACTTAAAGATGATGTCTCCCCAGAGTCAACCTAAGTTGGCGAGCCAAAAAGCAGTTGCTGACGCCGACTGGTGTCAACACAGAAAAGTCACTAAACTTGACTAAGTCACCGAGTGACCTAACAAGGACTGTTCGCGTTGGGGTAATAGATCGAAGCACGAGACTTGGCTAAACCTAGCTGAGCCAACACGTCCTTGAACAGCTGCGACCCGAACGCACTTCCCTGGTCTGAGATAGCCCTAGCCGGAGGTCCATGAACCGCAATGAGATACAGTGGAGCCCTCAGTCCTTCGGCAACGCTCTTACCTGCCACCGGAACCGCTTCAGCTTACCTCGTGATGTGTGGTCTACCACCACCAATAGCTTGGGTAGTATCTGGGTTAAACCCGGCACCCAGCAGAAGCGGTGAGTCCAAATTGGATACACCTACTTCGAGACACGCTTCTGCTGGTCACCGCTATAAACTCGATAGCCACTGTATGCCAAGGAGACTCAATCGCGTATGGAACATAGGGCAGATGGGGTAGGAAGACGCTCTCATGGGCGCACAGCCTTCACAGTGCAGCAAGAACTCACTAATATCCTCATAGGGCATTCCTCACTCATAGCTGGTCAGTAACCTGTACGTCTCAACCTTGCCACCATGTGCTCTCGTCGAAAGTGACCCGCTTCCTCATGGAACCGATTCAGTGCTTGCCGCCAGAGACCTCCCAGAACCACCGGAACAAACTTCGACGTCGCCTCTTCATTAATCTGCTCCCTCCGTACCAACAGACCGAAACCGTGAACACGTCGGGTTAGCCAATTTGTCCGATATTACCGAGACTCTGGCTCCTCGAGCTCATCCTTCGCTAAAGGCTCTCCTATCCGGCCCGTGTCCCTCACTACCCGAGGGATGGGATCCGACTCTTGCTCACGTCCCAAGTCAGTCGCTGACCAGTGTTTCTACGGGATGAGGACACGAACAAGAGCAAGATTATCCCGCTTCAAAGAGTCGGCCTCTCTCTCCTTAGTCAACAACTTGTCCGTCCTCGGGGCACGTGTATCTTGCAGTTCACGCTAGAGTGCTCCTTGCTCTGGCTCTACCACCTTGTCATCGGACACAGAAACTCGAGAGAAGGCATCAGCTACGACATTGTGCCTACTTTTCTTGTGATATACCTTGACCTTGAGCTGGGACACACTAATGAGCCAGTGTTGCACCTTCGCAGTCGTAGTAATTTGGATCCACTTCAAGGGCTTGTGATCCGAGAAGGCAACCAACTCCAAGTGGTAAACCCGATGTAGTGAGCTGATCCGCAACTACTCGAACGAAATAAATCTTCGGATTTGCTTGTGATGAATAGAGATAGTAAGTGCATGCATGCAAGATAATTAACTAAAACCTTATATAAAATGTCCTAGCGTCGCGCAAAAATGACACAGCCAAAGCAAAAATCGGTGACAGATAGTTGCCATACAGGGATAATCTCCACACAGAGTACCGGTCTAAACCATTCTAATGCCTTGAGGATAGAATACGCTTCATGCGTATGCACCGGTCAGGCTGGCTGAAGAAAGGCAACCAACTCCAAGTGGTAAACCCGATGTAGTGAGCTGATCCGAAACAACTCGAACGAAATAAATCTTCGGATTTGCTTGTGATGAATAGAGATAGTAAGTGCATGCATGCAAGATAATTAACTAAAACCTTATATAAAATGTCCTAGCGTCGCGCAAAAATGACACAGCCAAAGCAAAAATCGGTGACAGATAGTTGCCATACAGGGATAATCTCCACACAGAGTACCGGTCTAAACCATTCTAATGCCTTGAGGATAGAATACGCTTCATGCGTATGCACCGGTCAGCTGGCTGAAGAAAGCCAGAGGCCTTCCGTCCCGTTCTATCAACGGCCTAATCGCTAATGACTGGTGTCACTTATAAGCTGAAAAGATCTTGAGAAATCTGGGTAA
>NW_003201148.1:0-1141 GCF_000006405.1 Perkinsus marinus ATCC 50983
GGGATTCCCACCAAATTTTAGTTTTTTTACCAGGCTGAAATCGGATTCAGTATATTTTTATCGGGCCGCTTTTTTCTCGTCATTTTCAGGGCCGATCAAGAAATGTGAAAAAGTGTGGGGAATATGCACATGGTCAATTACATGTGTTGGTGACCATTGGAAAAATCTGAGAAAATTTTCGGGAAATTTTAGTTGGTTTCTGTACACTTCTACCCGAATTCGTATGTAAACTCCTATACTCAGTGAGGAAACTTTTAAGCTCAGTTGAGGAGAGCAAACGTATATTCCTCCATTAGACTGATTTTGATTAGCTCTTATTCACATTGGATTTCACTTTGAGGGGGAGGTACGGAGATGCCTTTCTTTGGGCGAATTCGTGAATTTAGCATTCATCGCGAACTAATCAGTAGGAGGCAAGTATTTGTTGCTTTTTAGGATCGATGAAATACGTTCATGTCGAATGTCTGAATCAGTGGCGAAAAGTCGCCGCTAATCGGGACAACTTCTTCCAGTGTCAAACTTGCAAGTAGTAGTAGTAGTCTGTTCTGCTCTGTGATTTCCGCGATGGATGGTATGAATATCACTCCTGATGCGGTGAAGGGAAATAGGCACATGCTCAACTACATGGTTTGGTGATGATGAGGAAATTGTAGATAATTTTGGTTGTTGGTTTTTGTACAATTTTACGTAGAATCGTGGGTTAATTCCTAAAATGTTTCTCGGGACACTCGGCTGAGCTCAGCTAAGAGAACCAAGATTTACATTCCTCCAACATAGACTTAACAGCAGCAATAGTCTTCCCCTCGCAAATTGAATTTCTCACCCGAATCGAATCAGGTACAAGTATAAGTTTAAAAGGACTTGGTTTGCCGGGTTGTTGACGAACCCTGTTATAGTTGGTCTGGTAATAACACGGGTGGAAAATATGCACATGGTCAACTACATGTGTTGGTGATAGCATGAAAATTTTGGGAAAATTTTCTCGGTTTTTATACACTTTTATTCGAATTTGTATGTAAAATTGTATTGGTGAGGGAACTCCTGAGCTCAGCTGAGGAAGGGAAACATACATTCCATTACTATGTTGGAGCTTATCTGCGTGATGACAGCGTCGCGCGCCACAAAATTATTGCTTCTCATT
>NW_003212695.1:0-1034 GCF_000006405.1 Perkinsus marinus ATCC 50983
CGGGGTATAAACGAAACAGTGGGATGAGTGTTTGGAGAGACGCGCCAGTTAAACTCATCAGTGGCCGCATCAGTGATACACAGTGACGCGAGTCTTTATATAATAAAGACACATACTGGAACCGAGAATCGAACTCGGGACCTACTGCGTGTGAGGCAGTCGTCATAACCGACTAGACCATTCCAGCAAGATAGCAATACACCTAATGTTTGTCTCTCGACGACGCACCGTTGCGTTTATGTGTTTGATAAAGTGAGGTGACTCTTATTTTGATAATGATAACATACTGGAACCGAGAATCGAACTCGGGACCTACTGCGTGTTAGGCAGTCGTCATAACCAACTAGACCATTCCAGCAAGTTAAAAATGGAACGAATATTTGTCTCTCACCGACTCCGTTGCATTCTGTGTGTGTGATACAAACTAATGCGAGTCTTTTTATAATGATTGTAACATACTGGAACCGAGAATCGAACTCGGGACCTACTGCGTGTTAGGCAGTCGTCATAACCAACTAGACCATTCCAGCAAAACGACGATGGATACAGTGCAAGTGACAGGTGGACTGAAGGCCCGCTCCCCCTTGGACAAAGTTAACCTCGGAGTTTCTCAGATCATAACATTGTCCAGGGGACACGGGGAGACTCTTTCGCACAATATGCCGTTGCGGGAAGTTCTGTGTATCCGCTTCGTTAAAAAGCGGGAAGTAATGGGTTCTATAGTGGTGATACAGAGCTACTCAGTAGAGAAAATGTTATCATTTATATCACCATCACTTTTGCATTCTATATGTCACCAATCACCACGATATCGGTTAAAGTGGTTCATCGCTGTGTTGCGTTCTTCTGATAGCGCTGACGGTGTGTGCCCGTGATCATAGGATAATCCTAAATATACCAACGCTCACTAAAAACACGTGAACTTGGACGATAAGGCAATGGCGGTCTGGAGTTTCCCTAGATTCGGTGGTTAGTGATGCCAGTTGACCAAGATGGGGGAGCAGAATTGAGCTGCGCGCGAGCAGAAATGCACG
>NW_003209167.1:0-953 GCF_000006405.1 Perkinsus marinus ATCC 50983
CCTGATCGCCGCCGGCAGATCAGGAGTGATGTCCAAAACTCCCAATTTGGGAACTCGGACATCACAACAGTCCTTTCGCAAGAATCAGCCACCCACAATTATATAAAAAATGCAATAATCCGGAAAAACTTCGAAAAAGAAACCGTCAATGGTGATTGGTGACGCGGTGATACCAAAAATACAAATAGCACACGATATACCTCTTTTTTGAAAAATTCACCGCGTCACCCATCACCACCCCAAATCTGCGCAACGAAAAAGGTCAATTTTAAGTAAAATTCACTTAAATTTCACTTAAATTCACTTAAATGGAATGCGCAGATTTAGACCATTTTGGTGACATTTCCAAATGACCTACCACATATGGTCCACTGTAACACCCCATCCTCAGAAGCATACCCATATGGTTGAAATCGAGCCACATGGCCTACATCAACTTTTATACCCACCTGCAAGTCAATTTCGCCCATGTGCGAAATTGATGTGCAGCTTTCGCGAGCATCTTTGACCAAACGTGCACATCGATTTCGCGCATCCCCCTCCACCCCTTGGACAATGTTATAAACTATGTTCACTTGTCTCTCTATTGAACTACTGGACTCTTCTGTGGGCTAGCATAGGCTGCTTCACAATACAAGACAAAAGAGGAACAATGTCCAAGGGGGTGGGGAGGGGGTTTGTAAAAAAATGTACGACTTTTGCAAAAAGCCAGCAGCACCCTAAGGACTTCCCGGGCGGTCCCCCACCCCAGTACTATCCGGGCCTTGCGCCGCTTAACTTCGGAGTTCGGATGGGATCCGGTGTATTCGACGCAGTATGGCCGCTGGCGATCATAAAGTCGACCAAAAAGCCAAGTTACCCCCAACCGCGCACACCCAAATTTGGACAAGTCGAGGATTTTCAACCCATAAGGTATGATCCTCCATCCAACTTCAAACGCTCATCAGGACACT
>NW_003213201.1:0-891 GCF_000006405.1 Perkinsus marinus ATCC 50983
CTTGTTGTCGTTGTTGTTGGTGGTGATGGTGCCGTTGTCGTCGTCGTTGTTGGTTTTGTTGTTGTTCGTTTGTTGCTGTTCTTTCGCTGTTGTTCGTCTGTTGTTGTTCGTTTGTTGTTCGTCTGTTGTTGTTCGATTGTTGTTGTTCGTCTGTTGTTGCTCGTTTGTCGCTATTTGTCTGTTGTTGTTCGTTGGTTGTTAATGCTGACGCTAGTGCCGATGTTATTGCTAATGCTGTAGTTGTCAATGATGATGCTCTGTTGTCGTTGTTGTTACTATCTTCTTTAGTCACTAAAGTTATGTGTGAAGGTTTTCCCCTCTCTTGCGATGCCCGATAGAACGTGACAGTCGGTGGAGCACTCAGAGGATGTGAGATCGCGTAGGATGATATCAAAGGCACGCTGCTGTTGTGGATCCATGCTGAAGTCGTGTAACTCTAAATCATGCGATATGGGTTTCTCGTCATGCACGGTGTTGAGTCCAACTAGATGGTAAGGGACTGTATAAGATTAGGATTGGAATTCAAAGAGGATGAAACGGCTGGTGAATACGTGAATCCATCACGCCGTGCTGTTGTTTTTTCGCTGTTCTTCGTCATTCGTCTGTCGTTGTTCGGTTGTTGTTATTCGTCTGTTGTCGTTCATTCGTTGTTGCCCGTATGTTGTTATTCGTTTGTTGTTGTTCGTCTGTCGTTGTTCGTCTGTTGTCGTTCATTCGTTGTTGCCCGTATGTTGTTATTCGTTTGTTGTTGTTCGTCTGTCGTTGTTCGTCTGCTCTTGTTGTCGTTGTTGTTGGTGGTGATGGTGCCGTTGTCGTCGTCGTTGTTGGTTTTGTTGTTGTTCGTTTGTTGCTGTTCTCTCGCTGTTGTTCGTCTGTTGTTGTTCGTTTGTT
>NW_003208462.1:0-1655 GCF_000006405.1 Perkinsus marinus ATCC 50983
AAGGCTGATAACACAGCTTCGTGCACTCGTAATGTGAGCACTTCCACAGGCACTTCTCTCGACAGGGCACGCAGAGCTCATTACATGGCTTGCCACAGGTATACCCATGCAGACACTGGAGGCCACATTCCTCCTTACACAGACGCGTATGAGGTTGCCCACACTTCTCTTCACAGTAGTGACCACAAGCCAGCGTCTCCTCACAGGCTTCCTCACACTGGACCCCTTCATGGGAATGTCGAGGATAACACCTTTTCGGGCACACGTGACCACAGGTGAGCTCCTGTTCGCACCGTTGACCACATCTAGGAACATCATGGCACTTCTGAGTAACTTCATGGCCACAAGCTTCGACTCGGACTTTCTTAGTGAACTCACACAGCAACTCCGTGACGGGCCTCCGAGACTTATAGCAGGAGGTGGTCAAAGGATGCCCACATGGGAGCTCCACCGTCACCGCTTTATGGCATCTCAACTCGACCTCATCCTCGCGATAGTGACACCTCACATTCTTCGTGTGGCCACAGCTCAACCTCACAAGCACCGGAGACGAGCAAGGGGTCGGGCAGGGGTCCTCCGGGGTCGAGCCGGCCCTAGTGCACTCCCAACAGAGATGGCTACATCTATGGCCACACCCTTCCGGCCTTGCCCTATCACAAGGCTTATCACAGCACACTTGAGCGTGGTCAAACACATGGCAGTTGAGCGGACACCTATGACCACAGCGGTCCAGCAAGCGACGACAGGGGAGCCGACAGCCACCATCCTTCACATGTAGGAAATCCTCCGCCCTGGCAACTTGTTCAAACTGCTGTGGATGCACTCGACACTGCAGTGTCAACGCCGGCCCGATTCGCGCCTGAGCCCTCAGCCGAGCTATGATGACTTCCCAGTTGGCCTCGTTCTCGAACATCTCCGCGTTTCCCAGTATATACAGACCTTCCTTCGCTCGCGACATCGCCACAATAACGCGGTTTTCAATGCCAGTGAAGCCCACCTTCCGGGCCTTATTAGACCTCACCAGAGATAGTATAACAACCTTATTCTCCTCCCCTTGGTAGTCGTCAATGGTCACCACACGGGCGCCCGCCTTCACACCATCAGCGCTCCTCTTCAGATCTCCATCGAGGTGACTCCTAATGAGCCTCTTCTGCCCAATATACGGAGTGAGCAACGTGATATCCTCAGCGTTGTACTGCTGTGTTCGGACCAAGTACGACGCCAACCTTGCGGCAAACCTAGCCTCAAAGTCGTTGCGTTTCGAGGTCCCCTCAAAGGCTTGCTCCTTCTCCCGATGATCCACGAAATACACATCAGTCGCCACGCCTCCGACTCGGTCATATGCCTTCACCCTGTCATGGTCCGTCAAGCCGTCCACGTAGAAGTGCTTCACCAACTGACTCACCTCTGGCCGCATTCTCAGCTGCGTGTTCAACCTTGCAAAGGGAACACCAACGTTAATAAGCCTTTCAAAGAGGGAGATGTCGAAGTGATTCTTCTTGGTCAGTTCATAGACATTCACTTTCGGCCTCAACTGCTGATGGTCGCCAATCATAACCAAATGCTGCAAATTCGGCGACGACAAACTCGCGACGAGCTGACACTCCAAGAGCTCCCCCGCCTCCTCAATGACCACCACCCTCGGGCCCAGCCTA
>NW_003214143.1:0-1357 GCF_000006405.1 Perkinsus marinus ATCC 50983
TCTACGAAACATCAAATGTCAGCAACAAACCTTGCAATACTTGCCGCACGCAAGTGGTACAGGCCAGCAGACGGGCGGAATAAAGACAACTATCTCGCAATATTCGCACAACGCACAGCTGATTGGATCCTCAAGGTTGTTAGGCGAGTTTTTTCGAGGTCAAACTCAGTCATATGATCGCCATTATCGGCCTGCTTATCCATCATGATATCAAAGTTGATGTTCCCCGTACCAGCCAGGTGAGCATCACTGTTAACAACACCCAAGATGAGCAGGATAGTCAGACTGGGGGCTTCATATCAGCTCAATGTGATGAGGATGGAATGCCTTGAACGCTCAAGAAATACTGTCAATGACAGGTATTCAACACAACATAAGATGTGTAGAGGATGCATACCAGAACTTGGGTCTGCGTGCGAAAGTAGCACGCAGACGCACACGGCACGTAGCTCGAGTTATCCCGCATTGTACGGCCTATACATGACATTCTCTACAATTTCGTCAACATATCGGTTTAGGGACTCCATTTTCGGCAAAGAGATTCAGGAACTTCGATTGCGAATTAATGGTAACTTCTTTTTCGCACATAGGAACATCAATTGCCGTGAAAATTTTGTATCTTGAGTAAGGCAGGGTCGTAGCGCGGTTAAGCCCGGTTCGTTGTGCGCGCGGAATCTGCAGTGTCACACTCGTTTGAGTGAGACTGAGTACTCTCAAAAGTACTCAGTACTTTCGTACACACCGCAAGTACCTCAAACATCACTGATGTTACGTTAGAGGAAAGACTTGAAGGAGGAGAAACGCAAACATCAAGGTGCATCACCTGTACTATTAGAGCGTGACAACCGGCAAGTACAGCAGGCAATGATTGCGCTGAATGTTTCCCGCTATAACTTTCCACAATTTTCTCTGTATGATACTGTGCGTGATGTGCGGTTACGACTCAACCTATCATTCTGTGTAGTCCCATTATGAGTTCGGATGTTCAACAAGTATAGATTGGGTTAATTACGGATGGCGGCGCCATCGCGTACCATCATGGCGCAGGTTCAATACCGTGGTCGGACCTATAAGCACCAATAAGAGCCTGAACTTGGCTCGAACTAGAGCTCATGGAGGCCCCAGTGTGAGCAGTTCTGATTATCGCTCGCCCATTAATCATTTTGCTCAGTAACGGTAAGATACACTCCAGTAGTTGCTACGATAAACAACAAGCTAAGATCCGGTAATTATTTTGCTCTATGTCTACCGGATTGAGTCTAGTGGATTCGGGGAATCGTCGACCTCAGCGATCTTGCGTCGGTCTTGGTGTGGAGCGCTTTGCTTGTCGTAGAATCAACAGGTATCGTAAGACCTA
>NW_003205927.1:0-1286 GCF_000006405.1 Perkinsus marinus ATCC 50983
GGCTATACTCAGCAACATAATGGATGGTAGCTCGGCAACTTGGACAAGAGTTCTCCCGCTGAGTACTCCAATGCTAAAAAGGAGTACCCATCCTTTCATGGATACATCGTATTAGTGATTACATTATTATCATTTTCGTACCGTAAATGCGAAATCAGAACTTTGTGAGGGAAGTTGGAAAGAATTCTCCCGAAGGCAAATTTCCCAGAGAAATGTCTTTCAATAAAACTGCAGTATCATCCATCAATGGCAGCATCCTGGCTCGAGCTCACCTCGAGACAGCCAACATGGAAGGTGTGTTCGCAGCAATCCATTTTGGCGTATCGTGGAGGGCCATCCGTAGGAGCCATACCTTCAACATCCTCATCACCGAAGGCTTCTCGGCAGATTGGACAATCAATAGAGGCGCCACTTGGAGTAACAAAACCAGCATCAACGAAGGAGATCTGAGGAAAAGGGCGAGATGAGTTCCGATGACCTCCATTACCATTCAAATTCTCAGTAAAACACCCATAAATATTAAATACAGACAACAGTATGATTTGGGACACTTAATTGAGATGCGATCTAAGAGCACCAAAAACGCGGGGAAGTATTCCTTCGATGCGTAAAACTTTATGAGGACATGTTCCCGCGTGATCAACTTCCTATGAGCACAACTCCGAGAAAAGTATTCCTCAGAAAACTGAGTAATGAGACGACGACCTCGAAGACCCCCGAGTTCCGATAGGACGTCAGAACTGTTGCAAAATCGAGTTAATGAACTCTGCCGTGTACCACAGCTGGATTGAAAGATTCGACTCATCCAACTCTCGTATCCCGATTAATATCCCCCAACGACCTCGATTTCAAGGACTACTTAGCGGCAACACTGAGGAACGCATAATCATTATATCCCAGCGCTCGATAGCTTTCTATATATCAATGAAAACATGTTAGTACTTCTTCCACAAAATGTCCTTTACTCAACAGGCGAGACGAGATTCGCTTCTTCCGCTCCATGGGGACATGGACATGAGAGGTAACATAAACTGATAAAACAAAGGTGATCCACCGCGTTCGATCAAAGTACTGGTCTAAGAGTTTCCATTACGATGCCTTTCTACATACTCAAACCACTAGAGATCTGTGCTAGGCCGGAGCGGCTCCGGCGGAGCCTAGCATCAACATTTCCAACCTTGGGTACAGATTCAATTCAAGTACTACTCTGGAGTGCTCCTCCACAAATTTTCCACAGCTCAAGTTGTTTGAAGGACGTGTCGTATCCTTGCTATTTAACGCAACGG
>NW_003201021.1:0-1135 GCF_000006405.1 Perkinsus marinus ATCC 50983
GAGTGTGTCGACCTGAGATCCGCGAGCAAGCAGTGGCACAAGGTTTGGCGCCCTTTGACAATGCTGGTCACGCTGGTATTACTTCTATTATGAAGGCCTTCACTACACACGGCTTCTGGCACCCGGGCACGGTCGAGGTCATCAATGAGGTCCTCACCAAACCAGATTGCTGGAGTAGCCTGAGGGACAACCGCACCCAAATAGCTCATCAGACGGCGCTGTACGTGATGCTCGGCCGCGACGGAGGAGAAGGACGGATCTGTGTGTAGGTACCTGCTGGGGACGCAGTACTATAATGAGGAGGTGATGAAGCCTATGGTCGATGATGTGACGAGAAGTGTGGCGGCATGCGGCTACTTCGGTGGTCAGGGCCGTTTCGTCTATTATGGTGCTATCACATTCGTAAGAATATCTTGCGCGCGCAGTGCGAAGAATCATGAGTTTCATTGTCAGGCATTGGGCGAGCTCGGATATCGTCATGATGGTTTCGTCAATGCTGTCTATGACGCGGTTCGGGACTGCTTTGCTCGTGGTCAGTGGGATGGCTTTTTCAATGGCGATGGTCGCTTCGAGGAGCAACGTTTGCAAGGCATCATCCACACACTATATGGGCTCACTCTACTCGGGTATGTCATCGAGTGAGCGTTCAAGTTCAGCACTTCTCTTCTTAGAGAGCACACCCGCCCGGACTGGGACGTTGTCCTCAATGGCTTCTTTGGAATGGAGGGCCTCGAGAACTGGGTTTATGATCCGTCCACTTTCAAGTACCGACAAGTCGTCCTGATCTCGCAAACTGCTGATGAGGAAACGATGGGGAAACTGTCCCCTCAGGTGGGAGTGAGTATTTTTATGGTCCCTGGGATGTCTAGTCTCAGGCCAAGTCGACGATTGAGGCCATTCGGGCCAACTTCGGTAGCTTTGACAGGAACAGCGACCGAGAGGAGTCCCGAAGGTACGGTCTCATTCGCGGTCGCTGATGTAACAGCGGGTTGCTCAGGTCACGGGAGGTTGCAGAGTTCGCCGACCGTGTAAAGAAGGCCTGCCCGAATATCATCTCGGCCACCGGGGTGGAGGTTGGCATGTACCGAGTGGATATGCGCTTTACTATTCCTCAAGTCACTGCCACAGAGCTCCT
>NW_003210434.1:0-1309 GCF_000006405.1 Perkinsus marinus ATCC 50983
AGTGATCGTGCAAAGACGTTGTCAACCTTTTCAACGACCGACGGTGACAAGCTCTTCATCCTTTTAGGAGGAGGATGAACATCTTTCTTGTCATTCGAGGGTTCGGAAGGAGTCCTACACCTGAACAATCGAAAATCGATCTACCAACAAATGGAGGAGGTGGACTTACCGTTTAGTCGGAGACGGAGGCTTCCGCCAATCCCGGACCTTTGGCCCACTTGGGTTGTATTGAATGTATCGTTTCTGAGGACGTTGGCGACTTCCAGACGAAGAGGAGGAGGAGGAGGAGGAGTGGTTACGCTTGTACTGATCAAACCGGTTGGGAACTGGAGGAGATCGGGGAAGAACCGGACTCATCGTGGTAATCATTTAGGAAAAAAAGTAACCTACCAAAGCAACAGTCAACTTAATTCATCCAACATCTTAACCGAAGCAAAGAGACATCAAACAGTCAGGTTTCTACCACACGACGCCAACCGCAACACCTCATTGCTCCGTCAATACCACCCTACGATCAAGTCCCAACGCAGACAGATAAAAAACCCAGTTGCATAGTCGCAAGAAAGCTCGGTACGTCGATATACGTACACCGAGCTCTAAAGAATCTACGACTCTTGCACACGTAACCATACGGACGTGTTCATCTGAGCAGTAATCGGGACATGCAAAAACGCGATCGACAACCTGAACTAATTAGCAATGGAATTTCCAAAATCCGTAGCGGTCTACCAATGAGCCCGAGAAAAGAGCAGCAAACAGCGTAACTTACAAAATATATCGCGGCACCAATACGATACAGAGTTTATTCCTCGAGCCTACCCTACTGACCGACATCGTAGAGGTACCGATGCTGATGACGATGCGACGCCCTTAGCTTCTCGTGCTTTCCCGAAGAATTCCATAACGCAGACAACGTACGGGACAGTGGCTTCGTAGACCCACGTGTGTCTCCAAGTAATGCAGGTAATCAGCCTCCCGACCACGAAGACTTTCGAATGAAACGCCGAGTAAACAAAACGTAGACGTTTCGCTAAGATCCTCCGAAACAGCTGGGCGAGCGATGGGAGCTAGGATGACACAATTGCTGTCTACTGCCCAAGCTGTGAAGCAGCCATCGGGGTTACTGCAGCCAAGAGGGAAGGAGGTCTCCCAAGGCCACCCCTTTGGTAGATGATGTGCAAGCCGGAAGGGCCTTTGAGTAGATGAAGGACGACGCGCCTACCATGTATACTCGTTATAAGGGAAAGTTTCAATCGACGCATGATAACTCGAGGCTTCAAGCTGAGTAATGAGTCCTCGCAATCGTGGA
>NW_003213677.1:0-2805 GCF_000006405.1 Perkinsus marinus ATCC 50983
CTAATATATGTAGTTGACGATGTGCATATTTTTCCACACTAGCCTCGCATAAACAAGCGATAGACACTATACACGGAAATATCATCAGAAAAACTACTAAATGGCGCGAAAATTCGAATTCATCCATGACATTTCCGATACCCATCGAAAAACGGAAAAATGGCGGAGCGATGCGAAAAGTTCGACCTCAGTTTGAAGAGCAGTATCGTGAAGGCCATGAGGACGCTATAGGTGAGAGCTTCTTGGAGCGGCCAAGTGAAGTACTTCAGAATCTGATCATGGACGATATTGATGCACATCGTGAAACGCTTCGCTCCGCTGTTCTCGAAACGAGAAAATTCCAACATGGAATCTATGGATTTTGAAATGCCGTCTCCTCACTTGCTGAGTCCAACCCTACCGAGTTTCAAAAATGTCACCAAGTTTCGATACCAAACCTCCCCGAACTCTCATCGAAACTCACCAAGGGACTGTAATACATCCAAATAAGAACACCACTGCCAGAGAGAGCGGCCAGGCCAAGTTGTATGGGAAAGTAGTTCTCACAAAACCACATGGAATCCACCAGAAATATCACTTCTATCTGAGCACAGAATAATAGATTATTTGTCAAAAACCATCGCCACACATCTCTGTTGGGAAATATACGTTTGCTTTCCTCACCTGAGCTCAGAAGTTTTCTTACTAATCATGAAAGTTCATATACGAATTCGCGTGAAAATGTACAGAAACCACCGAGAAATCCTCCAAAATTTTCTCACAACCTTCCTATTGCCACCAGCACATGTGGTTGACGATATGAATATTTTCCCCCCACACTGCCAGGGATCGAACCCGGGACCTACCGATAGCTTCACGATTGCTGCGAAGAAGAACAGGGCGGTTGGCTCGGTCATTATGAGTCGAACGAAAGTGACACCCGGGTAATTGGAGCGAAGGAGTTCATATTGCACCCAGCAGTAGATAAGGATGAGACACGCTGTGAGGAGGAAGTACCAATAGGGGTATCTTCCCGCTCTCTTCGCAAAATGCACCTACATATAGTCCAGTACGTTAAGGCGTCACACCGTCCACCGATGCACCCAGGTTCAAACCCCACCTGGAAACCTTTTTCCAAAGAAGCGTCATCAGCGAACTCCAGCGTTAGCCAATGAGTCGGCTGCCCAAATGCCCTCCACATTGTTTCTCTTTCCAACCTCGTATACTGAACCTGACCATAAATCACTTCGAATAGTCGCGGAAAAAGTCTTCATTTCTATTGAAGAAAAATCTGCAGTTTTTTACATATGACCAAAAAACACATAGGAAACAGCTTCCATCTGGACGCGATAAACCAAGTGCATTCGATTAAGCGCCAAGACATAAGTGACTATCATTGGACTATCCACTGAGACTCCTGTTAGTTCTGACTGACTTCAGGCAGAAGTTATGTCGGAATAACCAATAGTCGTAACATCGAAGTCAGATCGTGCCTAGTGGCTCAACAGTTGTGGGTGTTGGTCTCGAGGAGCTTAGCGTGGTCCTTCCCAGATCCAACACCCACCACAAGAAGGAGTGAACGGTGAGTGATCATTCTCCTTGGTTTAACATGAAACTATTTTCGTGGCGCGCGACAAATGAACTCCGTCTTCTCACCTCTCGCCAAGCCTTCGCCGAGCCACTAGTCTCCGTCCCCAAGAGGAATCTTATTCTCCATGGTATAAACTGTCTTATAAGAAGATATTTACTATCACTGATTAAAGACAACCTGTCAAGCGAGAAAATGCCCCCACCAGGGATCGAACCCGCGACCTTCCCCACCTGAGCTCGTTCGACTCCAGACACTCCCTCACGATACATCTACTCCTATATCTAATATTCCCCATACTCCACCGTACTGCAGATTGTATCTGTTGGCTCTTCGCTGACGGTATCGCCGCAGTCGGCGAGAACTGACGAGAAAAAACAACAAATAAACAATCATCGCTTCGCTCCGCCTAGTCCAAAGAAGCCAAAGACAATACAACTATACTATCCTCCACCGAATAAGCTTATTGCACAAGTACTAACAGTCACACATCTCACGCTGAAGAAGTAGCAACTTCACCAAATTCGATAACACATGAATGGCACTCATATGCATAGCACATGCATGTGGTCAAGTAAATTCATATAGTAAACTCCTTAACTCGGCTTATAAAAAAACCAAACATATATTCCTAAATTGCAATCAGTTGAATTTGAACCATTGTGGGGAGAAAACATGCACATGGTCAACTACATGTGTTGATGACAACATGAAAATCCTGAGAAAATTTCGGCAATTCTCGATGGCTCCTAAACACTTCTACTCCAATTCATATATAAACCTCTATAGTTAGGAAAACTCCCGAGATCAGCCTAAGAAAGCAAACATATATTCCTCACCCCTCCAGCGACTATCGGCATCACAACTCCACCCGATGACAAGGGAAGGTTCACTACTGTCATCGGAGGGGACGACGACGACGCCCCCACGGGCTGCTCTACTATATCTGACAACAACAATGACAATGATAATAATAATAAAATGCAGGATATATAATCGCGTTCCTAGATTGGTTTATAAAGAATTTTGCACACTTTTCAATATCGAGTTTCAACGTCTGTGGTGGTGGTGGACGGCTAGACCGCCTTGCCTCACCAAACGAACATGGTCAGCCTGTAAGTACTCCTAACGAATAAGAGTTCTATAAGCCTCATATTATAGGCGTCTTGAATGAGAGAAAGTTGTTGTGGTTGTTGTTGGTGGTGCTGAGGTTGGTCTGATATGTGTTGGCGCTGAAG
>NW_003212324.1:0-1461 GCF_000006405.1 Perkinsus marinus ATCC 50983
ACACTAGGCGTAATACGCCTCGATACGCCTGGCGTATCGAGGTTGTTCCGCACAGTCGTAAACCGCGTATGATCGCGCACAACTTGTGCGCGATATTGATTTTCTTTCCAATCTCGCGCATGAAGAAAGAAGCTCAGATCCATCGTCAGGGGTTCCGAACAATGAGAACTCTCTTCAATCGCCATTGGAAACTCGAGGACACGAGGCGTATCGAGGTTTTGCGCTATCTCGACTTGCTTTATAATCCCGTGGATGACGAAAGATTCTTTCGGAAAGAAGCTCAGATCCATCGTCAGGGATCCCAAACAATGTGCCGCGCGCGAAAAAAAATCCACGTGCGCGAACAAATGTGCCAGTCAAAAGAGGTAGTTCACGCGTACACTTCGACACGTCGAAGCACAACGAATTGCTCATCCCAGTGGCTTACAATGCAGCTCCTCGTAACATCATTCTGGTTCTTCTCGTGCGAGCTTCTCTACGTTGAAGCAGAAGTGGACGAAAGTGGCTATTTCCGTGGGCTCGGTCCTGTGAACGGCGATCCTAACGACAAATTCTATTACATGCAGAAGGCTTATCTTGAGGCCATCTCTATACCGGAGGCTTGGGGTATCTTCGACTCTACTCCCAAGAGAACACCTGTGACCATCGCAGTTATTGACGACGGAATCGAGGCCGCTCATCCTGACTTGAAGGGTACCGTCATCAAGGGCTACAACGTCGTTGATAAGAACGATGATACCAGTCCTCGAGGACATCATGGAACCAGCATGGCTGGCATCATTGGTGCTATCAGAAATAACATGATCGGTTTGGCGGGCATTCTGGACAGTGTGCGCATACTGCCCATATTCGACGGTGAAGCTCCGAGTTTTCCCGCAATGGCGGATGCTTTCACCTACCTGATCAATGAGTGGAAAGATGATGTGAAAGTTATTCTCATGACGGAAGGTTCCGATTCAGAGAGTTCCAAAGCCGTTACCGACAAGATTCAGGAAGCAAATGCAGCTGGCATGCTCGTTGTCGTCACGGCAGGGAATAAGCACCGCGATTTGGACATAAATCCAGACTTCCCTTGTTCCTTCGGCCGTTCACCCGCTGATGGAGTGTTATGTGTGGCTGCAACGTATGGTCCCAACATGCAGCTTACGGATGGAAGCAATTTCGGTTCAGCTGTTGACATTGCCGCTCCAGGTAACGGAATAGTTACAACTGATCTCAAAGGGAAGTATGCCACAGGTAAGGGCACTTCGCATGCCGCCGCTATTGTAGCAGGTATAGCTGGGATGCTCTACAGCCTTGAACCTTCTCTGAAGGCTAAGCTGACCCCTGCTTACATCAAAAGTATCATCAAGGATACGGCCACCCAAGGTGTCAAGGACAGTAAAGGGGTAGAGACCCTTACCTTCGGCCGCGTGAATGCTGCGGCGGCTGTCAAGAAGATACTTGGGAGAAAGAAGGTTT
>NW_003216529.1:0-993 GCF_000006405.1 Perkinsus marinus ATCC 50983
ACTTACAGGGGCCGGAAAGTTGACGACGGCCATGTTAGCATCGATTCCTTGCTTACACTTGAGGGCTGCGTCCTCGCCCGACACCATCAATGGGAGGGGATGGACATGCCGCATTGCAGCGATATCGGTCATTGGGGTCTTCACCTGCATTAGAGTAGATCAAGAAGCCGTCCCCCGAACCCACGGCCCGAACTCACGAATCCGGGACAGATAACAGTGACATCGACTCCGGTACCTCGGAGGAGGACCCTCAGAGACTCCCCATAAACTCGGACACAAGCCTTGCTAGCGTGGTATTCTGGTGATGCAGCAGTTGGTAGATACGAACCTGATATACGATGCCGAATGTCCTCCTGCCAACTTCCAGCAAGAGGTATCATCACCCATGGACGATATTATCACTAGATGCCCGCTACGACGTTTGCACATCGGATCGACGAAGGGAAGTATCTATGAGAACCGTTCAGAAAACAAGACGATCATTTCTCTACACGGGTGGCAAATCCGTACGAAAATTATGGGAAAACTACCGGGATGGTTTTAGATTAGACGATCATTCCCCTAGTGTCCAATCAAAAACCATCATTTTCAAATACTTACCGTATTCATAACACCTAACACATTGATACTTAAAACCTTCGCTGATGATTCAGTCACGGACAGTGTTGGTCTCTCAGCACTAACTCCTGGAACTGTATGGGCAGACACTCCTGAACGATTAAATATCATCCAGTTATAATCGTGAGCTCACCAGCATTAGCGATGACCAGATCGACATCAGAATGATCACGTGCCAGTTCTCTCATGGCAGATTCATCACAAACATCTGCCTCGACCAACACGACTTCTGGTGTACCTGCATTGCGACCTATCCAAATGATCACAGCCTGCTTAGAATGGCATTAGCAGTGCGAGAAGAATCGAAAGAGGCTTGTCCCGTGGGACTGGAGGAGTTGTGAGAAGTAGTACGTTCTCACCTTTGGCGCGGCAAGC
>NW_003201688.1:0-1292 GCF_000006405.1 Perkinsus marinus ATCC 50983
AGCGATATGCAACGATATTTCATCATTTGGCTTTGGAGTGGTAAACCTGGTTGGGGCGCCTATGCCATCGTGCGTCCAACTTAGCGATATGCAACGATATTTCATCATTTGGCTTTGGAGTGGTAAACCTGGTTGGGGCGCCTATGCCATCGTGCGTCCAACACAGCGATATGCAACGACATTTCATCACTTGGCTTTGGAATGGTACTGGTTGGGGCGCCTATGCCATCGTGCGTCCCACTCAGCGATATGCACCGATATTTCATCATTTGGCTTTGGAATGGTAAATCTGGTTGGGGCGCCTATGCCATCGTGCGTCCCACTCAGCGATATGCAACGATATTTCATCATTTGGCTTTGGAATGGTAAACCTGGTTGGGGCGCCTATGCCATCGTGCGTCGAACCCAGCGATATTGCAGCGACATTTCATCATTTGGCTTTGGAATGGTAAACCTGGTTGGGGCGCCTATGCCATCGTGCGTCGAACCCAGCGATATTGCAGCGACATTTCATCATTTGGCTTGGGAATGGTAAACCTGGTTGGGGCGCCTATGCCATCTCCACGAACACTGCAGAAAGGTAAACCATCGTCAGACAACGCAGATACTGCAAAAATGGATTCTGCCAGTACTTCCCTCTGTATACCTTTTTTTCGTTTCATTATGACCCCGCGAGTGTTGAGGTTATTAACGTGGTTCAATCGGAAAGAGCTATCCGAGTGCTACAAAATGGTATCTGAACTTGTCTGATATCCACATGCGTTGAGAAGTTACAGGGGCTGGGTCCCTTTTCCTCGATCACCCTGTAGCAGCAATTCATTCCGCACATTAAACGAGGGCATTGTCGAGTATCACGAAATTGGCTATCAACGTAGACTCCAAAAAGGTAGACTCCGAGATGAGTGCAGACACGATGACGCAATTTGCCATTGAGCGAGGAGCTCGTTGTATATAATTTTGGTTGCTTCCTTGCGATACACACTACTTGGTCAGTGAGGAAGTGCGTTTAACTAGTTACCGAGGAAGTCAATTGTTGAACTAGACTTTAGTTACTAAAAACCCAACACCTACGAAAGACTAGACCAACCCGTTATTTTTGATAATAATGACGATAATTATGATGAAAAATAATTCAGGGCATCATTACCAGACGCATGAACAACTACTTGAACTCTAGCAGCATGTTGTTGTCAGGTGGGAGGCCAACGCACGCCTTCAATACATTCTCTAGCATTGCACGCTGTTTGGCCAGCGAATTAATGCAGGGTGTTTCATCAGGAACCAATGGAGCC
>NW_003216178.1:0-2384 GCF_000006405.1 Perkinsus marinus ATCC 50983
TAGGTCTCCAGGGATTTGCCGAATTGCCGCTAGAATCACCTAAAAGGTGAAATATGCAGGTCTATTGAGGAAAGTGTGATCCAGCATGGAACTCTCAGAAGGGATAATCTGTTGAGTTCTATCGGGTTGTTGTAATTAGCGTTGGCATCACGAGCTCCCACTTACCGCAGTTCAGTGGTGGGTTAAAAGAAGGGGCGAACATGTTAGTAATCGAGACACTAGGATTTCTGTGGAATGCGACGGCAGCGGCGAGCTCGAGATCTTGCGCACTTATCGGTCCTTATATTTCCTCAGCTCCCACAACGCACACAATCAAATTGCTCGAGACCTTCCTCGACCGCTGAATATGTTCGGGCTCTGTTTATTTGTTCGATTGGTTAAGGTTTATGAACGTTTCACTTGTGACTCGTATAATCTACCATGTCAAACGTGTATAATTCTGTTTCCACAAAAAAAACCGCTGGCTATTTCGTGGCGCGTGAAAAAATTGTTTGTTGGTGGTAGAAGGTTTCCTATTGTTGGTAATGGCTAAGCATCATCCAGATCTCGTAATGTGCAGGAAGCAGCCTGGCATTGCTATCGGCCGCCTCTGTGAAAAGTACTTGGGACGGAGCCACCCGCTCTTCTCACGTTGGCGTTCTCCTTATGTCAGGTGCGATGGGAAATGTGTTATTTGCGATTCCTATGTCCGACCGTCAACTTTGGTGAAGATTTGCGATGAGTGCAATTATGGTAGCTATCAAGGGAGGTACTATATACTGCCAACCTTGAGGTCCACTTACTGTTGATGCGGAATAGGTGTGTTATCTGCGGAGGCACGGGGATTTCAGATGCCTACTACTGCAAGGAGTGCTGCCAGTGCGAGAAGGATGTACTGTAGACTATAGGGAGTTTTCGAGGTTTTCCTTATGTGGTCCTTTCAGCGCGATGGGTGTCCGAAGATCATCAATCTGGGCTCAGCCAAGACCGACATGTTCTATGAACGGAAGAAATACGGCTTTAAGAGGAGATAGCATAAACGCCCGCAGCGGCATCATCAAAAACGTGCTGTAAATTTTCGTATCGGGAGTTTCTGCTGATGCGAGGTAGTGAGGCTGTGGTGTTGGAAGTTCGTCAATCGGTGGCTATTATATGTAGTCAGCCATAGTCGCCCCTCTCAGTGGCGTAAAATGTAGAGCCTTCTGCTAGCCTTGGATGGCTATCGTGAGGCTGGTCGGAGCGTTGGTAGTAGTCATAATGTGATATTCATCCTGCCCGGGGATACTGTTCTAGGAAGTAGTAGGCGTCCTTCATCTTATTGGAGGTGTGTAGTTTTGACTGAGAATACAATAGAACTGTTTCGGATGCTTTCGTCCCAGCCTATGGGACGTGTTAGAGAATCTCTTCTGTGTTCTCATCCGCACACTGATATGTCTTCCAAAGATTACCCTCGAGAGTATCCTCAAAAAGATGGGCCAGTTCGACCCATTGACCGTCACTATTTTGGACCTTTCCGACAGAGGCATGCACGAGATCAGCTCGGGTAATGCAGTGGGCATAGGGAGCTCGGTGGAAGCCGTGTTTAGGTATCGGGAAATGTGAGAATCTAGTGTGGCTCGATCTGTCGAGGAATAGGATCTCTAAAGGTCACGTCCTCGAATGGTGGTCGTAGTAGAGCCCGATGGCAGGTCTAGAGGTCCTCCAGCCCCTATCGTGCCTTACTCATCTGGATCTCTCAAACAACAGGCTGGCTAAAGTAGTACAGGCATACCTGCAAAGCTGAGCGGTTATGCTTGCGAAAGGTGACTGACCTCAGCGGACTAGCTTGCCTGAAGAGCATCGTTCTGGATGGAAATCAATTACGTACAGTCTGGGATAATGTGCTGAGCTGGGATTTGTCGAGATAGGAATAATAATAGATCTGTGTATATTTGATATAGTGACAGCTCCAGCAGGATAGATAAAAGTGCTCTAGACTGGACTTAGATGCACTTCAGAAATGTGGCTTCTCGAAAACTAGTGAGTAAGGACCCCAGTTTTTCACCCGATATACCTTACCTTACAAATACAACTTGAAAAACGCTTACGGTTTCGTGCCTGTAGCGAAATCATGATATACATAGTATACGTGTGACGTGTTGTAGTAAAGCTCCTTGTCCATAGTATAATATTGTAACTGATAAAGGAGGCCATATCACAAATTGATATTCAGTATATTACTATAGTTATATTTGGTCGAAGCTTATCGCGTAGGAACTATCGCGGACTTGTCTGGAGTATCGGGATGCCCGCAACTAGAGAGCCTCTCGATTAGAGGATGCCCTCTAGCTAAGGAGGTAGTATGCGGAGAAGGCTGCTGGACACATTGGTCAGACTAGCAGTAGATGTCTTTACCTACTCTGGCG
>NW_003216178.1:2484-9223 GCF_000006405.1 Perkinsus marinus ATCC 50983
TTTCTAGTAGGCTTCTGTCGTTATGACATGTGGTTCCATTGTGTTGTTCCAGTGCCGTCTGGTGGCGCTACTCTGCGATGATGGCTGGGCTTGATGCCTCGACTGCTGGTCTCAGTGATGCGGGTACTGGACTTGTTCATCCTAAGTGAGCTTATAGTAGTGGACTGGCGAGGGATGGAGGGAGCTTGTATAGATACGGTGGAGCTGGAGACCTGCCGGACCTGCGGCCTGAGGATGTACAGCACTTCTCTGCCCTGATACAGGTAAGGGTAGGGGGGGGCTGATCTCGCCGTAGTGGCGTCGTTATGGTAGGGTGGAGAGACTGATGATAACCTGAGCCCAGAGGAGGCTAAGGAGAGGAAGGTCATGGCCTTGCTGTTGAAGGTTAAGAATGGTAGGTGTGGTCCCTGAGGGGTTATGGGGTGATGATGAGCTGCTGGCTAGGCACGCCACAGATGCGCAAGATGGCTATGAGGGAGATCACGGAGCGGGCGAAGCAGTTCGGGCCGGATGCCTTGTTCAACCAAATCCTCCCTCTGCTTATGAGCACCACTCTGGAAGATCAGGAACGGCATCTGTTGGTGAAGGTAATGAGGTTACGTTCAGTCACGGGGTTTCTACGGAGCTGGTCAGGTCATTGACCGTGTTCTCCACAAGCTGGACGATATGGTCCGTCCCTACGTCCATAAGATACTGGTCGTCATTGAGCCTCTATTGATTGATGAGGACTACTTTGCTCGAGTGGAGGGACGAGAGATCATCTCCAATCTGTCTAAAGTACAGCGCTGCTGTCTGGTATATTGATGACTCGTGCCTTACTTAGGCAGCTGGCTTGGCTACGATGATCGCGACTATGAGACCAGATATTGACCATCCCGATGAGTGAGTCGTGAGTTGGTGGTGGTGTGGTATGATGAGGTTGCTGCTGTAGGTATGTCCGTAATACGACTGCTAGGGCGTTCGCTGTGGTGGCGAGTGCCCTTGGTGTGCCGCAGATTATGCTTTTCTTGAAGGCTGTATGCCAGAGTAAGAAGAGTTGGCAGGCGCGACACACAGGCATCAAGATTGTAATTCTGAGGGGTGCAGGTTGGTGTTTGTGTTACCATTGGCGTTGTGTAGGTGCAGCAAATAGCCCTTCTGATGGGCTGTGGAGTGCTATCTTACTTGAAGCAACTTGTCGATATAGTGCAGTTTGGATTGGGTGATGAACAGCAGAAGGTAGGAGCTGCCATTGAGCCAGCGGCATTCACCGTGGCATGTAGGTCCGTACAATCACGGCGTT
Source organism: Perkinsus marinus ATCC 50983 (assembly GCF_000006405.1). NCBI lineage: Eukaryota > Perkinsozoa > Perkinsida > Perkinsidae > Perkinsus > Perkinsus marinus. The sequence continues at coordinate 3,767 of NW_003216178.1, forward strand.
GGCTCTTGCTGCTCTGGCCGAGGCTGCATTCCCGTATGGTATTGAGTGCTTTGACAGTGTCCTTAGGCCGTTATGGCGAGTGAGTTGTCGTGATCCTCTTGGTTGGGGTGGGAGTCTTCCTTCTTGATTAGGGTATCTGTGAGCACCGCGGTAAGGGACTGGCGGCGTTCCTCAAGGCCATTGGGTGAGCAGGAGACCATCTATGGGTTTGGGTTCATCTACTGTTAAGGTACATCATCCCTTTGATGGACGCGGAGCATGCTAACTACTATACCCGGGAGGTTATGATCATCTTGGTGCGAGAGTTCTCAACTCCTGATGAGGAGATGAAGAAGATCGTAGGTTGATGCTGGGTTGTGGTGCCCGGTGATGATAGTGTTGTTGTAGGTGTTGAAAGTGGTGAAGCAATGCGTGGCGACAGAGGGTGTTGAGGCAGCTTATGTTCGAGAGGATATCCTTCCACCCTTCTTCAGGAACTTCTGGGTGGTCCGCATGGCAGCTGATCGGAGTAAGGGCGGAGGAGCATTGTAGTGGTAGGGTGCATGCTGCTGTTGTTGTAGGGAACTATAGACAGTTGGTGGACACCACTGTGGAGTTGGCAAGGAAAGTGGGCGGAGCGGAGATTGTCCAGAGGATTGCCGAAGATTTGAAGGATAACAATGAAGCGTGAGGAGTTGGTGATGGTGGCTGGTTTGGCGTACGTGTGATTCAGGTATCGCCGAATGGTCATGGAAACCATCGAGAAGATTGTGGATGAAATGGGCGTCCAGGATGTTGACTCACGTCTTGAAGAACAAGTGGGAATTATTAGCGGAGCGAAGCGATTCATGTTTGGCATTTTTAGATCGTCGATGGGATGCTGTATGCCTTCCAAGAGCAGTCGTCTGACGATACTGAAACTATGCTTAATGGGTTTGGGACTATAGTCAACTGTTTGGGGGTACTGATGATGATATTCGTTGATGGCTGAGTACTATAGAGGCTGCTTACACAGGTACGTATCAAGCCGTACTTGCCACAGATCGCTGGTATAATCCGGTGGAGATTGAATACTCCTAGTGCAAGGGTAAGGTGTGTCTTGTTTGTGAGGTCGATAATGGTATGAAGCAAGGTACGTCAACAAGCAGCCGATCTGATAGCACGCATAGCTGGCGTTATGAAGCTGTGTGAGAGGGAACAGATGTTGGGTCACTTTGGTCTCTTCCTGTATGAGTATCTCGGTGAGGAGTACCCAGAGGTGAGCTCATCACGGTGGTAGCTCTTGGGTCGCTCATAAGATGGTGTCAGGTGCTCGGATCGATCCTGGGTGCATGGAAGGCCATCGTGAACGTCATCGGTATGACCAAGATGGCTCCGCCAATCAAAGATCTGTTGCCGCGGTTAACACCCATTCTGAAGAATCGTCATGAGAAAGTTGAAGAGAACTGTGGGTCCCCCTATTCCCACCGCCTGTCTCAACAGCAGTGATCTCAGGTATTGATCTCATCGGTCGAATCGCTGACCGTGGTGCGGATCTGGCTCCCCCTAGAGAATGGAATAGGATCTGCTTTGACTTACTGGAGCTCCTTAAGGCTCAGAAGAAGGGCATCAGGAGAGCTGCTGTCAATACTTTCGGGTGAGTTGTTCTGGTTCCAGTACGTGCAACCTGAAGAGCCAACCTCCTCATTGCTACTCCTATCAACCTGAAATTTTGTATAGGAACTCTCCGAAGATGATATATTGTTCGAAGGGCTATGTGAATGGTTGCTTGTGGTAGGTACATCGCCAAGGCCATTGGTCCTCATGATGTGATCGCTACTTTGCTCAACAACCTCAAGGTTCAGGAACGACAGTTGAGGGTGTGCAGTAAGTGGTGGGAATTTCGTGGCGCGCGGTAGTTTTGAGTGGATGTCAGCAACTGTGGCAATTGGTATTGTGGCGGAGACATGTGGTCCCTTCACTGTACTGCCGGCCATAATGAACGAGTACAAGGTCCCAGAGCTCCACGTCCAGAACGGTATCCTCAAGAGTCTGTCATTCATGTTCGAGTAAGCACTCCCTTTCTGGCGGTCACTAGAGGAATATTACTCGCAGTGCTAGCGAATAGATTACAAAATGAGCTCCTCGCGAGGTCACTTTGATGGGGTTAGTGAGCGTGATCGCTTTGTCTTGATATCAGGTATATTGGTGAGATGGGTAAGGACTATGTTCACGCGGTGACACCCTTGTTTGAGGACGCCCTCATCGATAGGGACCTAGTCCATCGGCAGACGGCTACCTGGGCGGTGAAGCATATGGCATTGGGTATTCACACATTTCCTATGGGATGGTCCCCAGTGCTGTTGTTGTGATGGTCTCAGGTGTGCATGCTCTTGGTCAGGAGGAGTGTCTGGAGCATTTGATGAACTACATCTTCCCTAACATCTTCGAGACCGCGCCTCATATGATACAGGTGCGCCTTCTAGTGGGGTGGTGGTATACTCGACAGTAGCTCTTCCTCCCCCTCAGGCTTTCTTTGATGCAATGGATGCAATGCGAGTCAGTATAGGGCCTTGTCGAGTCCTCCAGTAGGTTCCGACAGAGGTCGTGGCTACGTGCATCCATGCGGCCCCTTAGGTACGTCGTTCAAGGGTTGTGGCATCCGGCTCGACGAGTGAGGGAGTGCTACTGGCGGGTGTATAACTCACTTTATATTGGTGCCGAGGATGCCCTGGTAGGCTGATCGGTGATGAGAGCGATCGATTGACTTGCTGCTTGTAGGTCGCCTTCTACCCCCGGGTACCACTCACTTGGGACGGTCAGGATGAGGAACAGGACCATCCGGAAGTACCCAAGTTGGGACCGTGAGTTGCAGGAGGGGGAGGGCTGGGTGATTTAATGGCAGGTACAACAACCGGTATTGGCGTACTGAGATGGATCTGATCATATGATGAAGGCGCATTATGAGAGAAAACGTCACTGCGCCACGAAATTATAGTGCGGCCTCGCGCTACAGCGAAACGTTATTTACCATTACTCTCCGCCTAAATGCGGTTGAGCGGACCTCGTAAACTGTATTTTTCCGTGGTAAACTACATGAGAGTGTGGCGTTTCTCAATGTGGGCCTCCATCTTTTCAAGGGGGTTATTGAGTAGTATTCGTCACTCCAGTACCTACGCCCTTCTGGAAGGCAACGAAGCTGTCCAAATGGGCGATCGAATACATCTTGGGTTCGAGGGAGGCGTTAGATGGAATATTACCTTTGAGTGATGGGTGTGTGACTCGTATGTTGGTTCAACAGCAGTTGAGACTCCTGTGGGCGAGACTAATGTCGTTGTTATCTTCGGGTTTTACCTGAGAAGTATCACGATTGTGGGTAGTAGTGATCAGATTACGATAGCCAAGGCAAGGTTGAGTTTGCCAGCAAGGCCGTCTCAGCTAATGCTTGCTTACTACGCTCCTCAGCTCTGGTCGATTCGGGCGACGGGTGGTGCCCTATAGATGCATTCGTGTGCTCCTTAATGGAGTTAGGCAAGAGAGTTCTGTTTACTGTGTTCGGGAGGATGAGGAGGGGCATCAATAGTCTTGCTGTCTACTAGTGCATCTATCTGGGTATTCAGTTCCTCCTGTATAGTATTGGCGTTTTTGTGGTACCTGTTCGTGAAGGGCTGTGGCTTGTTTCAGTGGCTAGTACGAGTCCTATTTGACCCCACGAGGGTCTACCTACGATCAGAGCTCGACCAATATCGTGTACCAAGGACGATTACCACTAATACAACGTAGATTGTATGTACCATGCGGAGGCTGCATCCAGTGAATGCTACCCTTCAGGAATGGATCGTAAGGCTGCGCAGTGTGAATCGGCATCATCGAGTAACTGCCATCCGAAATTTATGTTGTTGTCGGTGAAGTTGGATTCCTTGCCTGCGGAATTGTTTTTCCTATTCGACGACTACCGCCAAATTGATATCCCCCCGTGAATGTGATTTTCCTCGCCAGCTGAATCGATGGCCTCAACCGCCAGATAGATCTCTGAACGGTATAGAAGTTCTGTATCAGTATTTGGGTCTTGCTGTTCGGGGAGGGTCGGCTGGTGTTGTCGTTAGCACAGTCCGAGACATGCCTCGGTCCGCCGTAACCTCCGCCCGTTCCCTTCTCTCACCTAGCGACGGAGCTATTAGCCGGTGTCGATGTGGTATAGGCAATCGGAAGTGGCCCCGTCGGGTTCTCGTGTGTTTGCTTGCCGGCTATACTTGCTGGTTTCTGGCCCTCATGGTACGTGCTGCTGCTATTGCCGCTTCGTCGGCCTTGTCTCTTTTAGACGGCCCATGCTCTCGCAGGAGAGTTCGTATCAGTGTGGATCAAATACGTTAGCACTGTGGACATTAAGACGTGGCACTTTGTGGCAATCGGCTCATTAGTCGGCTCCCTTATCACACTGGCTCCGTCGTACTACTTCGTCCGGAGGTACCCACCGCTCGGGGGAGTTACAGGAGCATGTCCTGCCTGTTAGTGTACCGACACTAGGGTCGCTAGTGGACGGCAACATTCATAGTATTGCCGACTCTGATGAGTCGACCTTCGCGGAGGTGTGCTTGGAGGCTCTCACTTACTTGCCGACTTCAGCATCATCCTCACCGTCGAATGCAACAGTAAGATCAGCTGATCGCTGAATTGCATGTGTTTTGGTATCAGGTTACTCGTCAGGTCCCTCACAGAGGCCTCCACTGGGTCGGTGACCACGAGGGAGGCGCATCGCCTATAGAAAGCCTCCATCCTCCACCTTCTGCTCCTCCTCTTCCCTCTGTGAGACCGCCTCCATCCACGGCTGATCCCAGTGGAGCACCCCGGGCGCACTCGAGTCGAAAGCTCGACCAAAGGCCTCGTGTGATGGAGCCGGCCGTATAACCTTAAAACATTGCATGTATAGTTTATAGTATATAAGACTCCATTGTACTCTTACTGTCTTTCTAGAGGAACTTGTTGTTGTCTTATGAGTGAATTATCCCACCACTGCAAGGATGCTCCTGGAGTGCCTTGTGCTATAGTCTATAACGCATATCTGTTGAGACTACTTATAGTGTCAGCGTTACACCATCGTGTTATGACGTCGACTCTGCTGGATCTGCAGGGTGCCTTGTCGGAGCTGAGAGAGGCTGAGAGAGTGAGCGAGCCAATCAACCCTGGCCGACCCCATCTCTCACACAGGAACTCAATACGAGAATACGCACGCTGCAAAAGCTGTCGTGTTCACCCTGGCTGGACTCCACGGGGCGAGCTTCGATCAAGCCAGCACTGTCCTTGTTCGAAAGCACTACTAAGACGGGCCTTCCTGGAGGTAGCCGCAACCAGTACAGTGTTTTTGGTATGGACAAAATGCGGTCTCTATCAGATGAAGTTCAGCTACCCCACACGCTTTCACCCCTTCTGCGCAAGCGTGTGGAGCCAGTGGAGGGTGGCGAGGAGGCTGTAGATGTGGGGGAGCTCACGGGCGAGGCC
>NW_003216178.1:9323-14979 GCF_000006405.1 Perkinsus marinus ATCC 50983
AGGTGAAGGCGATCCTCACTGAGCTGGGAGCGCTCTCTGATGACTACGACGGCCAGAAGCAATACCTATCTCGTTGGCCCAGCCTGCCCGACTGTGTCCGTGGGGTCCTCATCGGTGACGAGCCCCAGTCAGCTGTGAGCTTCCCTTCAACAACCTCCTCTCCCTCGGTGGTCTCAAACAACTCTCTAGAGCTTAGCGACAGCCCGGAGGTGGTCACTAGTAGCCCGTCGGTGAGCGAGGACCAGCAGCACGAGGTCACTTTTGAGGACAATTTGGTATCGCATGTGATGGTGCAGGACCACAGCCCGCCGTCCGCTAAGAGCGCTAGGTCCGCTCTAGAGGAGACATGGGACTCCGAAGGGAGCACCTCTGAGGAGGAGGAAGAGGAGGAGAGGGCGGCGATGGATGCATGTGTTGATGATGTATTTAATACCACTGAGATTCAGAGTGCTGAGTCGCAGCTCCCGGCGGGGTCCCAGATCCTGGAGGCATCCCAGGTGTCGACGGTGCCGCCTATTGTAAGTCGACTATGGAAGTCAGTGACGATGATGCCGAGTGATATTGAGGAGGAAGATGAGGAGGAAGAGGAGGAGGAAGACTCCTCGGCTGATGAGAGCGAGAGAGTGATGATGCCGTTGTTCACGGCCAGAGGCGACCATCGGGACTACAGCGAAGAGCAGAGCTCGGCGGCTACGATCGTCGATACTGAGTGGTTGGATGCATGTGAGGTGGTCCTCACCGAGGGAGAGGAGAAGGAGTTGGCCAAGAATAAGGCGGAGCAGGTCCACGGCCTCAGGGTGGGCACGTGGAATGTATGGTTTAGCAAGAAGAGTCCCAGCCAGTCACTTTGCCGACAGGAGGAGGTGAGGAAGTTCGTGTGTGGTGTCTACGAGGACGGCTGGCCCGACATACTCATGGTGCAGGAGTCGAACCTCTCAGCTCATCGGGCCCAAATATGCTACTTCCACACTCACTTGCGACGTTTCGAGTACCTCACTGGCTACAAGAGCCAAGTTCATGACACGGGCATTCTTGTAAACTGCGAAAAATTCTCGGTGGCTCGGCCGGTCCCGGAGGAGTTGTTGATGACTGTTAAGGACCGGTTGGTGAAGGCCCACTGCGGTGCCATCCCACATGGTCAGCTCGCCACGGCTCTGAGTAGAATATGTGTTGTCGAGCTAGAACACGAGAAGATGCAGAGTAGATTTTTTGCTTGCTCATTCCATGCAACCAGGCATCAGGCTAATGCCTGCAGCTCAGCGGTCCTGCTCTTCCTCCAAGAGCTCAGTGACGCAACTCGAATCCCCGTGTTGGTCGGTGGCGACTTCAACTGCGACATTGTAGACCTCCTCGATGGCAACCCCGACCTCGACAACGCCCTAGCAGGACTCACCGTTGCTGAGTACTCGTACAAGCGGCATCGTTTTAAAGGCAATCGTGATAAGCTCATTGACCGTCTGGCTGTGATTAACCCGCGGTCCAATAGGGAGTTTGATCTCAAGCTCCACAGTGTGGCCGCCTGTTCTTTCGAAGAGTCCCTTTTCGTGGACGACCATGAGCCCGGTGTCCGAGTATTCGACCATCTTCCCGTAATGGGTCAACTCTCGTTAGGCGAGAAGTGGTTCTGATGTGGTATTTTTCAGCAGCATGCTAGTAGTAATTATCATGTTATACAGTCTCTATCTCTTCCACTTCTTTTTGGTTGGTCTCAAACTGTAGTGCAGTTGAAGTGATTCCATAGGCTGGTCGACAGGTCGTATTCCATTCATTGGCAGGTTCTACTCTTTATGACCACCGAGCCACTGATCCTTGACAACGTCCTCATTTTCATTGCCAAAGGTTGTCGCCATCGCCACCTAATGTTACTGCTTATTAACATCGACCATGAAGTTTTCGCTGTATCACGCGGTGACTAGCAACGTTGGCATTTGTCCGAGTCAATGACGGTGTTTTGCTCCTCGCCTAGTCGCGCTCGGGCGCTCAGCTGTAGATGAGTATCCAGGGGCTTGATGACTTCTTTAAACTTTCGATAAGTGTCTACGTCTCTTGAAAGTCATCTTGAAAAGTCGATTTATATAACGGTCTGGTTCGTGCTCTATAACCGTCAACAAAGCAGCGCTTTAGTCCGCAGAGAGCACTACGTGCTAGACCTGCCTCTCTGGCTAATTCCAAGTCAAGACATAGTTCCGAGACAGCATATACATAGTCTCGAACAAATGTGGACCCAGTTCATCCGAATTATTACACAGCGTAAGCGTGGTAGTCAGAATGAATGAAGAGATGCTCCTCTCGACGCTTTTTTGTCTTTCCTCCCTCCTTTCTTATTTTCCCAAAATCCAAAGGGTCGCAGGATTTATTCGACCTCCTTGTGCATCGACTGGGTTAGAACCCAGCACGCGTTAAAATCATCAAAGCCCGACTCAATAGCATTGGGGAAACCAGCACACAGACGATCCGGCTAGAGAAACCGGAAGCGTCACTTAGTGATGATCACTTAGTGGGGAATTCCAATACTGATGATCACTATTGGAATTCCCTCTCACCGTGCTGGAGCGAAAAAAGCAGCACAGTGTCGTCCATCCTATCATCCCATCAACATTGCCCTCTCCACCCGATAAATCTCATGATGCTATGTACACTAAATCAAACATTATCTAATAGGGTGCATGTATATTTTCTTTGAGTGTTGGTGCTATCGACGGGTACAATGGCACTGGCAGACTTTTCTTACGCGGCACTGTGGCATTTCGCGACGAGTTGATGATTTTCCTCTTGCAACTTTCAAGTACACAACAAAATGACACACAAGATAAATGTACGTAGGAGTAGCAGCGTTGTTCAATCAGTCATTTTAAGTAGAAACACCGGTTACCGGAGCGGGCCATTTCCCAGCCCTCTGTTGAAATTATCAACCTTGAACCGCCAAGTCTCCAAATCGTAGGAGAGAAAGGTAGCATCATTCAAGGCCTCAGTCAACTGTCGCATACGATCAATGTACTGAAAGCATCAAACAACAGCGTGACTACACAGGACACCGACGGAATTCACCAACCTTCTCGGGCTGTTGCCGCGCCTTCTTGGCATTCTTCGGCTTCACATACAGCTCTACTACAGCAGGCTTATTGAGTCCCTTACCAACCGGGGGACGGACTACAGTAAGGAGAGAATAGAAGAAATAGAGGCAAGCCAGGGCGCCTACCCGAATCGTCTAGAAAGACAACAACACCCGATGCAGTGAACTTCACAGTGTCGTCCACCGACAAGTAGCGTACATCAGTGAGGCCTAGCATTGGGAGAATACAGCGGAGGCTCGATTCGGTGAATACCCACCAGGCCACGTGATCTTGCCGTAGGAGTAGTGGCCAATAGCCAGGTTGTCGACACGGGCAAGCTCAGCCTCGCTCATCAACGATAGGGCGTCGAGGGACGGCCGAATCCTGAGGTTGGTCGATCCTGGACGGCTGATGGGAGGTCCCAGACACTTACCACATGTTGGGATCTTCAAGCTTCGGCACCATATTGCGAGGTGCCGGCTCTCGTAGCCTCGCAGACCCCACACTCGGGGACCGTCGACGATCCGCCGACAGAGACCGTCGTTCGCAAGAAGAGTATCTACCAAGAAAGAGATGGAAGACGGTAAGGCAGTCCGAGAAAGCAGCACTCACACAACACCAGGGCGGGTGATGACGACATCCGGCTCGTGGTCAATCAGTGAGGAAGCCAATGGCGACCTCCTAGGAGATGTCATCGAGCCGTACTCTAGGCTGGGACTGCCATGTAGAGGAGATAAATGGTGATGCCTGAGTCTGTAGGGGTGAGCACGGTGTTGGAGAGGGTGGGCGGACTCACTCAGCCAACGCCACGAAACTAGATCCAACAGCATCAGGGTTTCGCAAGGGCACCGTACCGTCCTCCAGCAGTAGGTTGGTGCTGCCTCCACCTGAAGACGAGTACTACCGAGACACATCTATACTAAGCAACCTACCACTGATGGTGCTGGTTGCCCGGCCTGTGGCCGCCCTAGGGGTCATGGCACTCCGTGGGGTCAGCACATGATCCGGACTGGGGGAGGAAGCATTGCCGCCACCTCGGACGTGGAGGTGCCTCATTGAAGATGGATTCACAGGGGACAGGGGGACACCACCAAGAGCTGGACCAGGAATCGAGAATCTGACACTTACCACTAATAGACCAGTGCCCATCAGTGTGGTGGTACCTGTCACTGCGAGGGGAAAGACCAGGGGATCTCGACGACGACACTGGGGTCTGGGGACTACCACCGCTGGTCGTAGGGGGTGGTGGAGTGACATGACTCCTAGGTTCCTCCTTCCAGAGGTAAGCTGCTAGGCTCTTGTCGACCTCCTTGGGTAGCAGCAACCCACTGGGACGAGGGGGGACAGGCAGAGCCGCTGGTGTAGACAGTGGCTGGATGCTGGCCTGCTGTTGTTGCTGGCCTCCTCCGAATAAACCACCTCCCCCTTGGGGCTGGGAGGACCCAAAGAGACCACCACCAGTAGCCTTATTGGCACCGAATAGACCTCCACCACCTCCTCCACCGAAGAGGCCGCCACCAGAGGACGAAGCGGAGCTGCCGAAGAGCCCTCCACCACCACCGCCGCCTCCGAAGAGACCCCCACCGCTAGAAGACTGTCCGAACAAGCCCCCGCCCGATGCCGCCGTATTTCCGAAGAGGCCGCCCCCAGAGGCCGGTTTATTGCCGAAGAGCCCACCGCCTCCTCCCCCTCCAAAGAGACCTCCACCACTACTACTCTGCTGCCCACCAAAGAGGCCCCCTCCACCGCCGAAAAGACCGCCGCCCGAGGATGACTGTTGGCCTCCACCAAAGAGACCACCACCAGTGGACTGTCCACCACCAAATAGGCCTCCACCCCCTCCGCCACCGAAGAGGCCACCGCCACTGCTACTCTGGGCGGTACCGAAGAGACCGCCACCAGCGGACTGTCCTCCTCCGCCGCCGAAGAGACCACCGCCACCTGCCTGCTGGCCACCACCGAAGAGGCCACCACCGGAAGACTGTTGGCCACCGCCAAAGAGGCCGCCTCCAGTATTGGGCGAAGAACCGAAGAGGCCCCCACCGGCACTAGACTGAGCACCTCCGAATAGACCTCCACCAGAAGATTGCTGGGCGCCTCCAAAGAGACCACCCCCGCCGCCGCCAAAGAGTCCACCGCCCTGACTCGACTGCTGCTGACCGAAGAGGCCTCCACCCTGTGAGGACTGCTGCTGGCCGAACAAGCCTCCACCGCCTCCTCCTCCGAAGAGGCCCCCGCCTTGGCTACTTTGCTGCTGACCACCAAAGAGGCCACCTCCACCACCGCCCCCACCGAAGAGCCCTCCCTGAGATGATGACTGCTGTTGGCCGAAGAGGCCACCACCTCCACCACCGAAAAGGCCGCCTTGACTCGAACTCTGTTGACCCCCACCGAAGAGGCCACCTCCACCTCCTGCACCCCCGAATAGACCACCTCCAGTGTTCTGCTGAGGCTGGCCGAATAGGCCTCCAGCAGGTTTCTGGCCGAAGAGGCCACCCTGACTCTGCTGCTGCTGCTGCATGCCGCCACCACCAAATAGTCCTCCACCACCTGAGACCAGAGCATCCCCCTGCACCATCTCGAGAGGTACTACCACTCTGTTG
>NW_003216178.1:15079-23278 GCF_000006405.1 Perkinsus marinus ATCC 50983
GCTGAGCGCCGAACAAGCCGCCTCCTGCGGGCTGGCCGCCACCACCAAAGAGTCCGCCGGCTTGCGAGCTCTGCTGTTGCCCAAATAGGCCGCCTCCTCCCCCTCCGAACATACAGGGGAATGCCGAGGATACAAAACGCTTCCCAAGGAATATAGCTCTACTGTAACACAATACGACGACACCCTCAGAGTGATAAATATAAGTACTACGGTGTGTAGGATAAGATAGGACGAAATGTGGCAAAAAAGAGACCTAAATGGTATCATACACGCTCGAACCTAAGATTCGTTTGGATGCGGAAACAGGCCAGCGTCGACGCCGCACAGCCTAGGGAAAACGGGATAGTGGGCTCTACACGAGCACTTCGAGCGGGATCAGTCTTGGGCGGTATCGTCTAGGGCATTGCCACCATTAGCCTCGCAGTGGACCTGAGGGAGTCTGATCTGGGAGGAAGGACTAGAGGGGGAGGCTACCGCGGCTCGGGCCACTCTGTTGATGAAGGATGACTCAGCACGCTGGATGCGGCCTTTGGCCTCAGACTGGAATCGTCTAAGCCTCTCTGTTGCCTCCGCTGCGGTGATTCGGCCCTTCTCCAAAGCATCATCAGTCATTTTGGAGACCTGGATAGAGGTCATGTCCAGCATACAAGCGATCCGAGTTCAATCCCTGGCCCGACTACTACCTCCTGCCTCCAACTATCCAAATCGGCCTTCCAATCAGTCAGATGCAGCCGTTCGATGAGTTTGTTCATGACAGTGACACCTACGGCACCTCCCACTCCCTACCCCCACCCGAGCGACCCCTTACCGTTGTGGGCCTTCTGAGCTGAACTGTCTCGAGCGGCTTGTTCCAGCCGACCGCAGAGGACCCCAAGTCCAGAGACGCTGAAGTTCATCCGCTGCCGATAGAGAGTCCACCTACACTGACCAAGTGAGCCCTATGCTACCACGTGCCAACTGCCCAAGTACTCAGGATTCTCCGGATGCTGCTCGTAGGTGATAGTTTCTTGCATTCGGAAGAAACTGCCTGAAGAAAGCCAAGCAGGGGCTCGAAGGGGTCACTGAGGCCACTCACTGAAGGTGTAGTTAGACCCTTTAGCCACTAACTTCTTGTTGCGGACATCACACTCAACGTCCTCGACGGCATAGCCCTGAAAGGAGCCGATGTTGTTGCTACTCTATAAGGACGACCTGCCAACCTCCATATTCCTCTTGTACATCATCCTGACCCAACTAGGTAGATCGTGCTCAAGGTAAAACAATCGACGAACTCTGAGCTTCTGAAAAGCCGTCACTGTACGTGGTCGATGTGGTAGGCTCACTCCTGAGTCGCGGTCGACCTCTCGGCACAGAGTGTCAACCTGCTTCACATGAGGCTGGTCAGGATTGGGGTATTTCGTCCACCATGCTGAGGTACCTGACATAAGGGACCAAAGCTGACCTAGTTCGTATCTTATAAGGTCATCCTATGATACGCTTGTCCGAGCCAGGAAGACACCCCTTCCCGACTTACACGTCTCCCAGTCGTACGGGAACGTGTGGGTCCTCTCGAAAAATCGCATTGGTTTGGAAATAAATCGACAACGCGGCAGCACTACGCCACGTAAAGCTATAACCATAAACTAGAACAAGCGACTCTACTACACTCCCTATCACCGACAGCAGCGGCAGAAATCTACCTGGGTGAAAAGGCAGAACGTCAGACCGGGCGTGCGCGTAAACAGTAGCAAAAGGCGAAAAATTGCAGAATTGTGGTGCTAATTGGGAGCAGAAGGTTGGCTGACGAGGAAACGCGTGTAGGACAGACGTTGGATTGAGGGCTGTGGTCATAATAGAGTCACATGGATCGTATGGTACGTGCCTATGGATTTTGGCATGATTTCACCGTGGTATGGTATTGGCCTTATTCGCGTCTTGTCGCAGCATTGGTCATGATCCGCTCAAGAAGTTGCCTAGGTGTCTCTATGCAGTAATTAGTCAATGCCATTTGTCAAGGATAAAGATGGCAATACCAATTTTACAGTAGTGTCCATGCCGAAGGAGAGGATAGTCCCGACGACCCCTACTGAGCCAGGTGAAGGCAACGAGCAGCCGGCCAAGGAGGTAGTAAGGGACCTGGAGTGGAAATAGGAGTGCTGGTAGTAGGTACAACGGCGGCTGAGGAAGGCTATATGCCTGTCGATGTTCTTTATGATATTGGAGATTGTCGGGGGTATTTTAGCCCATTCCCTGGCAATTGTAATTATTCAGCTTGCCGTGGATCTCATACCACTCCTTCCGCGAATCAGGTCACGGACGCAGCTCATATCGTGTCCGACGTATCAGGTTTCGCTGTGTCCCTCTTCGCCGTAGTGTTAGCTGGGAAGACCCCCACCTCCCAATACACGTGAGCAGCCGCCTCTCGCCCTGGGACGGCTGGCTCCAGATACGGCTATCGTCAAGCTGAGATCCTCGGTGCTCTGTTCTCCGTGATGATAGTGTGGTTCATGACCGGCGTCCTCCTGTGGGAGGCCCTTCAGCGATTCATAGCTCTCGAAGAGGTTAATGGTGGCCTGATGAGCATCATGGCGGTAGGTGGGGCGGTTGCAGCCCCCGAGGGTCATACCATAACCTCAGCTCATCGGCTTGCTGGTGAACTTTTGTCTGATGGCCACTCTCGGTCATAATCATAGCCACGGAGGAGCAAGCGTTGGTCATGACCATTCCCATGGCAACGTAGAAGAAGGTGCACACACGCATACTCATTTGCATGGTAGTACCGACTCTCGAAGGACTTCTGCTAGTAATTGTCGAGTTTGTCACCACCGGAACCTTCATGTGTCAAGTCGTATATTCCCGGCGAACACATCGTTGATTTGTACTGTGAAGTAGTCTTGTCTCCTCCAGTGTAGCGCTGGTGACGGTATCTAATCTGTTCCCTACTCAGATAGCAACAACCTCGCCTTGGATGCTGCTGTTGTCCACGTCCTCGGAGACATTGTAAGTTTTACCATCCATCTCCCTGCTCATGGTATGCCCACAGGTCCAGTCTCTGGGTGTGTTACTAGCTGCCATCCTCATTTATTGGGAGCCCTTTGAAGTTGGTTACATCAATGGCATATCGAAATGGAAGTACTCTGACGACTGCCTTGCCCTTCGTTTAGCCCTTCCTCCTTAGCTATGCTGACCCAGCGTGTACCATCCTCTTCTCGGGCCTGGTCATGTTCACCACCTTCAGTGAGCCTCGCTGTGCCCCTAGAAGATGGTCATGCTGTCATCCATCTCAGAAACAGTAAAGCAGTCAGTGCTCATCCTGATGCAGAGGGCGCCGGACGGTATTGATGTAGACCTACTGCAGACCAAGCTTAGGCACGTGGAGCACGTCCAATGCGTAATGTCCTTCATCGGGCATGTTTTGTATCTTTGCTGCTCAGGTCCATGATATCCACGTTTGGAGTGTCGGTTCGACGGGTAGTATCTGTACGGCTCACATAGTCGTCTCCGGGTGCTCGAGCTGCAGTGAGTCACCGGTGGCGGCGCTGTTTAGAAACTCTTTTGTTATTGTTAGGTCGAGTACTGAGCGAGGCCACCAAGGTTGCCAACGACATGGGTATCAGCCATACGACTTTCCAGCTAGAAGTACGAGCTGAGGATGTCGACTTCAACGCCCTCCAGGTAGGCAATGTGTGCTTGCCTTGAGCATTCTTTGTTGTTGTTGTTGTTGTTGTTGTTGGCTCAGAGTTCCTGCTGTCATAATCAAGCGTGTAACAAGGGGGATGATACTTGTGGTGTGCCCTCAAAGGCGGTATCAGCATCAGTGGTGATCGTCTCCCCTGAGGACGCTTCCCCACTGTTGCAGTAGGCAACATACCGCCCTTGCCAACATTCTAGGCCCAACCCTGGTCGTGGGAGCAGAGTCAGTCTTGGTTTCTGTCTTTCCTTATGAGCACTGTCACTATGTTTTATAAGTTGTTGACCTCTTCAATGAGGAAGTTATACACTATATATCGTCAGCCTGAGGTCCGCCAATATCGACATCATTTAATCTGAACCAAGTGAGCTCACTGTCGAGTATCATCACACTTTGATGTTTTTGTCTTGCATTCTCCCGCTCGCTGCTGTGCCGCCGCGACTTGGCCGTTTTTCAGTTCTTACAAGTACGTCATGGTCACTCTAACTTCATGGTTGCTGTTCTTGTTGGTGAAATACATGATTTCGTTATTATTTCCTTGATGATGTTCCTTACGTTGTTGAACTGACCACTGTTGTGTGGACTAGTGGGGGGCGGGGGGGGGGACCAGAGAACAACAAAGAGCTTGTCAAAAAACACGTGTAGAAATTAAAAACACGAAAAGTCCGGAAGGGGTGAACTACTGTAAAAAGCCGTACTTTACAAGGTGGGCTGCAGTCGTTGCAGTTTCCTGCGTATTCGCTAGTGTGTAGCACTCTGTGGGAGAAAACCGAGCCTGCGATGAGGAAGGCGGCCAGTAACATCTTTGCATGAGACATCTCGGTATGGTCATACTACTGACAAGGCCGGCATCGGATGGATGGGCCACCGACCATATTAGGCGGCGACGGCCCTCGGAGCTACTCCTCAGTGCTGGGGAGTCGCCATTCTTGCCACGACTTTGTTGCCGTGCTCGAGGGTGTGACGTAAGGGTGAGCCGGGCCGAGTTGAGAGGTATTGGGCAGTACCATGATATCATTTCGCCCTAGGATATTGGGGAAAATAATCTCTTATAGAGTTTGTTGGGGCTATGGGGGTTGGTTGGCGTTATTGACAGTAGAGAGGCAGATCCATTCTTGAGCATATAAACAGTCAAGAGCAGTGGAGGTTCGTTACAGCAGCTGTGTTCGACAACCCCGGCCTGGCGAGGTTGGCCATGGCGATGGTAGCTGCTATTCACACTACACCATTTCAAGAGCTAGTGAGCTACTTCAATTTCGTGAGCTGAACAGATGGAACCGAAAAACTGCGTAAAATCCACAGGAAGACGGAATAACTCAGCGAGGCTGGCGACCGTCAGGCGAGCATCTTTCGCCTGGGGGTGGTGACACTAGTGACTCAACGATGCACATGTTGGGTAGAAATAACGCGTGTTGAGGTCTCATGGTGACGCATGGTGGAACCAAATCGGGTCCTCATTCAGCCATGGAATGGCCCTCTCTAGGAACAGGTCAGTCCAGGTTGGCTCGCCTTCCTTTCGAGGCTTCTTCTCAAGAGGGCGTTTCAACTTGAGCTACAACAGGAAGCCTGCGGAAGGACAGCCAGGGTGACTTGCCTCCTACTTCCTTTTTGGCGACGGCTCGTGTGAGGACTCTAGCGCTGGTGACCCAGTGCCAGTCGCTGCCTAGCTCTGTTGTTGTCCATCCCCACGTTGGGGGATTTGGAGGAGAATACACCTGAGATGGAGGTCCCGGATGGATGACCATCATGAGTTACCTGACCATGGTTGGCCAGGGCAGCCCAGAGATTGAAAGACGATGGGCCACGGACCAAGATGGGGGCATAGACCTGTGGGGTATCACAGACAAACTAAAATCTAGAGAAAGAGCACCAGTCTGGCGAAGTCCATTGATATCGAAGCCGGCTTGGTGTCACCCAGCAATACTCTGAATGACACGCTGGGATGGTCCATGCGGATGAAGGCTTGAATACTCTCACGGATCTGACTAGAGTCAGGTACAAGCCAGGACGTAGGGACATCAGCACCTTATCGCAAAGCCACGAGTCTCCGGCCTTGCCTTCTATGAAGGTCACCCTGGTGGTTGTAGTCTTAACCGCCTCTCGAAAGACCGAGAAGGACATCGGGCCGTACATCCCTGATAGAGCCATAAGCATATTCAGAACAAGATGGGGGGTCAAACATTCAGACGTAAACCGAATCGCGTTCGTAGGCGTACGATGGTGATTTGGGCAAGGTGTGGTAAGGAGTGGATTAGTGACGTTGGGGTTATTACCATGCAGTAGTAGAGTCTCCCAAGCACATCGCTGATGGACGAATAACTCATCGGGTAGGGTGTCAGCCAATGCTCGTTGTGCCAGACCAGCTCGATGGAGACTATCGTTCATCTGAGGGCTGAGGTGGACAGCAACTGGCCCTCGATAGCCGTACAAAATCGCGTATGAGGCCTCGGGCTTCCGTCCATGCACCCAGACATTCGTGGGCGTATTGGGGTCGACTACAGTGGCATGCGGCCGCTGCCTTCCTAATGACAACCAGTTTGATTGGATTCACTAAAGGCCGTGGTACTCAGCATCGCCGTGCCATCCATGAGGTGGATGCCACTGGGTGGGGAGGTAGCCTGTGAATGTAGACCCTCCCATGGTGGCTTGCGCGTGGAAGGGTCGAGCAGTGACCACTGCAACGCCTAAGGCCTAGGACGAGTGGGAGATCTGGGAGTAGTTCTTGCCGTGGTACATGCCAATAGGCGCTCATGTCGTTGCCGATGTTGGTAGAACCACCAACACGAGCTGAAGTCGGCATACCGCAACTTCCCGACGAGACCATGGGCTTCTGATGGGGATTGATGGTCACAGTACGACTCACTGTGGTACCGGCGTGGCTGGTGGTGGTGCCCCTGTTTTGGTTACGTCCACAGTACCTAGAGGAGGCGATCAGCTCCTCTGTGTAGGGCTGCAAGGATTACAGTATAGGCAGGTACCATACGGGGGCGGACAGTCCGTAATCGCTTTACTGCATCTACCTCGATTACAGCAGATATAATGGCTACTACTGGCCAGGTATTGTGGAGGACAGGTCTTCGGGCATGTCTCAGTGGAGACGTCTCGCTGGGCTGAAGAGCAGAAGGACGGGGAGGGGCTACAGTGTTGGCCCCCACACCATCGCTGAGCGCTCCCCCTCCTCTCAAGTCGAGTTGTGTGGCATCCCTCTGGGGTAACCGATGATGGATTGATCGTCTGTACGACATGACCATCAGTACCACACCGAGCAGGATCATCAACGGCAGTATGGTCATCCTCGGGGACCACCACCATCGACCACGAGAGCGGCGCTTCTTCATTACCCAACCAACTGTAGTCGACCTACCTGTCGCCTGTTTACATCAATGGCGATGTCAGCTTCGCTCTATGTTGGAGCAAGTTCAAAAGACCGATGACTGATGCACCACGCGTGCATGCGTCACGCGCCACGAAATTATCGAAGATCGCTCGGATCCGCATCATTTGCATCATTGTTCACGTCGTCCCCGAAGGATTATGGGAGGAGGCACTGGTCGTTGCATGTTGGGGTCGTCGGAGCCTCGTCAGTTCCATCTCGCCACGTACCGGACATCACAGAGTCTGACAGTGTTAACTCTGTTATTATTCGTTTTTATCATGGAAGCTAGTAGCAGCTATCCCACGGGCAGCGCACCCCCACCTCAGAGTACGCCATACGTCTACCAACCCCAGGTAGGCGCGGGGTAAGCGGGCTGGTGTTTATTCAGTTCCCTGTCGTGAGCTGTGAAGTGTCCAGTCGGCGTTCATGTGTAGGTACCAGCGCAAGTCGGCCAGCACTCTGCATCAGCCAACGAAGGGTCAGCCCCTCTGGTCACAGTGAGCTATCCAGTGACCAACCAGACACCTTCCGTGCCTGCTGTCGGGCAAGCCAGTGAGACCACGGGATCGGCCCAAGATACCTCGGCTCCTCTGGTCACGATAACTGCATGGAGTCAGCCAGGCTCGGCCAGTACTGGTCAACAGCCGGTGGCTCATCCACCTGCTGGCAATGTCCAGCAAGCGACCGTGATGCCCTCGGACCACCACGAAGCTGTTGCCAGTACGGTACCACATAGTGGACCCGCCACGGTGGCCAGTTCACAGGGAGTCCAGGTGCAGCCTAGTCCCGACCCATCGCCGGTCCCTTCTGTGGCGGGACAAGGAGCTCAGATGGAGTTCCACCAGGCCGCGGCGACTTCATCAGCACCACCGGTTAGTGGGCAAGACATGTTTACACAGGGCAAGGACGAGCAGGCCTTCGCTCCTTCTGCACCACCAATGGTACCACAGCAAGCACAAGCACCGATGTACGCTCAGCAGGCTGCTGCTCCTATGCAGCCGATGGTGGCAGGGCCTCCAACGCCTGCTGGCCAGGTGGTCCAAGGTCAGCCTTCATTTATTGAGGGCTACCCTAAACAGCCTTATGGTCAACCACAATACTCTCAACAGCTACCATACCAACAGCAGCTACAATACCAACAGCAGCCACCATA
>NW_003216178.1:23378-27586 GCF_000006405.1 Perkinsus marinus ATCC 50983
AGCAGTATCAGGCGTATCCTAGTGGTCCTGCTGGGTCCCAATACACTCACAATATCTATCGACCTTGATTGCGTGTTTGTACTCGGCCTTGTTCTCATTGCTAACATTTCTTCCTCCACAGTGTCTGTTGGCAGTACTGTGTTTCATTCTGGTAAGGTTTCGAGTGGTCGCCGGGCCCCCTGGGACCATCGTCAGTCCTGGTCACCTTAGTTTTTTGTAACCATCCATTAGTTATGTCTTATTATATTCCCTACGAGACAGAGGTAGACCACTTCCTGTCAGTTATAGGACTTCTCGTGGAAATCTCCTACAGGTAGTGGAGGAGATCCCCGATGTTGTAGAGGAAACGACAGTCATTGAGGAGGGCCTTCCAACTGAAGTTATCAAGGAAGAGACCATCATCACCGATGATGGTGTACAGCCTGGAGAAGTAAACTTGGCTGAGTTTCTGTTTTTCTATCAGAATGTTCGCCTCAGACAATACGAGTGGTCCATCAAGTGCCCGAGACAAGCGTTGAGACTCTCGTTACTAATGACGTTTACGAGCAGCCAGATGTAGGGATGCTGTCATCTTGAGTGTTATCATGCTTGCGTATTGTTGTAGGTTGTTGTTGTGGAGGAGGAAGAGGAGGTCATTCCTGGTGATGTTGTTATTGAGGAGACTACTATCATCGAGTGATGTGGGGAAATTCCTTACAAACTGCGTTGTTTCTCTTAAGAGTGTGTTCGTTGTTCCTACGGGAGCCCAGTTGTTGAGTTGAAGAAGGGGGCCTATCCCCACTGTGCAGCTCGATCGGTTTCTCCGTGTTTCAAAGCTATGACTATCATTCTCAGCGGGGACGATGGCGATCGTGTCGAGATAGGAAGGTAGACCGGTTGTGGAGGAGGATATTGAAAGTCAGTTGCGGGTATATGGACGATGCTAAGATCCGACGGAGGTCGAGCTTGACCGCAACTTCTCCACAGTATCGGCTGGCTTTCTGGCCGACTCAGCTCGCCGAGCGCACAGGATTTAGGCCGCGCCGAAATTAGCTGTCTCTCGTTTGCAGCATTTTGCGGCTCTGGGCTGATGATCACCTCCGCTGGTTGTGTCATTGTTCATGTTGATTGTTCATGTAACAATAGCATCGCTCTTGTTTGTCACCTCCACGTTGCGTTAGTTTAGCCTGCCAGAATATAGCAAGTCTTGTTGCAGGAAAATGTTCCCCCATCAACATGAGTGCTAAGCCCTCTACAACAGCCTGCTCTCGTGGGCGCATTGAGGTTGACGTCCTAGGTGCTGGTAGAAGCGTGGGTCGATCATGCGTACTGGTAACCTTCGTCCCACCGGCCTCCTCTTGCAAGCCTCGGGTGCGTATCCTTCTCGACTGTGGAGCCAACGTGTCTTGTGGTGACCCTGCTCATCATGAGGATGAAAAGCAGCATAGTGTTGTGGCAGAGCATGCTGATGATGATGACTCTGACAGTGTAGAGGACTCCTCGGCAACCACCCCACAGCAACTGCTACGGTCTGTTATTCGCCAGTCTTTGGCTAAGCACCGACACCGCGTCCCCATGCTGGATCGTCTGTGGCCTGACAACAGTAAGACTGGTATGTTACCACTTGACGCGGTACTCGTTACCCATTTCCATCTGGATCACACTGGGGCTCTTCCCTACCTCACTGAGGTCCTAATGAGCGGCCAGCGGAGATCGCCCGAGATTGTCATGTCGTTGATGACCAAGTTGACGGCGCCAATGCTGTTGAGGGACTATGCTAAGGAACAGAGTCCTCCGCCGTATTATCCCTGCCACATCGAATCTTGCTTCGAGAAGGCGCTGGTCATGGCGCCGGGGTCTCAGCGAACGCTGACCTGCGGCGCGGTGGTGACAGCTTACCCTGCAGGGCATGTGGTGGGGGCTCTCATGTTCATGATAGAGTACGAAGGCTTGACACTGTTCTATACTGGCGACTTTAGCACCCAAGCTGAATTCACAATGCCTGCAGCCAACTTGCTGACGAGGCAGTTACCATTGACAGGGAAGACCATTGATGTTGTCATTTCTGAGGCCACTTTTGGGAGTTCAGTTCACATGAACAGCCGCTCTAAAGAGGCACGTCTATGCAACATTGTATGTGGTCGAGAGCGCCTTCGTGACTACATGGGCTCGGCAGATGTGCCACCGTTGATTACGGTCATGCCAGTGTTCGCAACTAGCAGAGTGTCAGAGATGGCCCAGATGTTATTGGCTTACTACAAGCGGGAAGTCCTTAATAAGGACCTGCTAGAGTCTCTGTCTACTCGGGCTGGGGCCATGTCCAAGACATACCATCTCCCCGACGATTTCAATCAGAAGAATAAACGCTTGGCCGATAACTTTGGCCTGCCTTCAGTGCCGGATTTACACTTTTATACCCTTAGTCCGGTCACGTACATGTGCAATGAGTATTATCGACGTCTCAGCTTGGGGCTTGCTGAGGGTGACACGAGTGTAATGGGCGCGGTGGCGGCTGTCACCACTGCTGCTCGGGTTGAGCTCATCGACGAGAACTTCGTGTTTTCACCCAATTGTATTAGTGTTGTATTTTGTGGCGCAGCGATGATGGAGAGTGGTTCAAGTCTGGCCTTTTTCAATAGGGAAAGTGGCAACCCTCATGCGCAGTTTGTTTTGACAGGATACTGTCGTAAGGGAACTGTTGGTAACGAGCTCATCATGGTGGCCTCTCAAGCTGAGAAGCGAAGGAAGAACGAAGGTGGCAAGCCCCCTAAGAAGCGGTCTAAGTGGTCTCCTGTGGTCAACTTTGGTGACGGGCGTAAAGTTAGTATACAATGCAAGCCGTACTACATACCAATGACATACCATACAGACTCCTATGGTGCTTGTCAGATGATTGCAGGTCTAAGGCCAGCAAGGAGGGTGATACTATTGCACTCTGAGTATAAGAGGATGAAGGCATTGCAAGAGTTGATCGAGTTCAGACTGGGCATCCCGGTGGAGTGCCCTGAGAATGGCCAACATATTGTCATTGAGTGTGACGGCCCTGCTCCTGACTGAAGGGTCTGGTATACTTATCGAGATGGCCATGTGTTGTGTTATGGCTTGTGCATTCTTGGTACTGTACTTCTTGTTAGCCTCATTGGTTTTGTTTCTATTCAGCTCACACCTCCTAGTAAAGATGATATCTACCCTGCGATTGAGTACCCCATGGGCCCCTGCTGTTCTTGGTCGTATCGCCTCAACCTTCGGGGCTCAGCTACGTTCCTGCACCTCTGCTGCTGCCACGGTCACTATGAAGCGTCCTCCTCCTCCACCACCACCGGTAGGTACCACTGCTCAACCTTCCAAGCCTCGTCTCTCAGACCCCTAAGGTCCCTTCCCGTAACGAGACCGCTGGCCAGGACGACTGGTTCAGCAACGCGAGATCAGATTCGCGTAGCACGAGTAGATTCGATGGTGCTGAGAGTAGATCCTCTGATGCTTATGAATTCGACAGGCGTGACAGGGGACGTGGTGGAGGTAGGAGTAGCCCATCGAGATGCTATGACTGTTTGCTCCTCAGCTTACTCTCGTGGAAATGGTGTTAGTGACACCGAGGCATTTGCTGGTAGTGGCCTACAGCCTATAAACTGGCAGGTAGGTCCCTTTCTCTAACAGTAGTCTTTGTACTGGTCATTCAGGGTGAGGCGTTGACGCCATTCACTAAGAATTTTTACAAGGAGCATCCGAATGTAGCAGCGTTCACTGATGAGGACTGTGCTGCCTTCCTGGCCGAGGCCGACATCACGGTGAGAGCTCGGAGGGTGCTATTGAGGAGTTTTCATAGTGCTGCTATGTTCAGGTCCAAGGAACGCCTCCTATCCCCAAGCCAATTAGAACTTTCGAGCAGGGCCAGTTCCCTGAGGTCCTGATGAAGGAGTTCGAGAAAGCAGGCTATACTGAGCCCACCAACATCCAGAAGATCGGCTGGCCGGTGGCCCTCTCTGGCAGGGACATGGTCAGCTCCATACTATACTTGACGAGACCGATCGACTTTGTTGCCCTTCAGGTTGGTGTAGCGCAGACTGGCAGCGGAAAGACGGTTGCCTTTATGCTACCGGCTATTGTGAGTCTCGTCCTGGCTCGGGTCTCTGTTGGGGGTAGTCGTCTACAGATACACGTGAACGCCCAAGCGCCGTTGAAGCATGGTGATGGTCCTGTAGTGCTCGTGCTGGTGCCAACGAGAGAGC
>NW_003216178.1:27686-30938 GCF_000006405.1 Perkinsus marinus ATCC 50983
AAGGAGGTAGTCGCCTGCCCATCTGGCTAGCTCTAAGCAGCAGCGTCGTCAGGTCCAGTCTATGGCGAGAGATTTTCCGCGAGGAGCCGATTCGACTTACTGTTGGCAACACTCAGCTGCAGGTAAACAGGTGTATGGATGTGAATGGTTTCGATGGCCGTATGGTGATCAGGCTAACCCTGATGTGAAACAGCGAGTCGAGGTGGTGTCAGAAATGGACAAGAGGCAGATGTTCTTCGACTGGCTCAAGGAGACGTACTGTGGCTGTTGTGATGGAGGTTGGTGTATTACACTGGTAGATACCCTAAGGGTAGTCGTATCATAGTCTTCACTGAGACCAAGAAGGGTGCGGATGCATTGACCAGAGAAATGAGGTGAAGGGCATAGCAGTGTTGGAATATATGCGCCCTTTCCTCAGTCGAGCTTGGGAAATGTCACACTGATTATAGAAGTTTGTTTATACATGATTTTGGGTAGGAAATCAACAAAAATTTTCCTCAAAAAATTCTCAGAATTGTCAACACCGTAGTTGGCATTCATATGCATATTTTTAACACTGGGGTATGGGGCGGACGGCTCTGTTGCTAGGTACAACAATTTCAACGCGGCGTCAATCCATGGGGATAAGGAGCAACGTGAAAGGGATAGAATACTCAACGACTTCAAAACTGGTAAACGGCCTCTTGCGGCCTGTCGTTGATGTTGTCACTGCTGTAGGCCGCTGTAACGTATTGGTCGCGACTGATGTTGCCCAGCGTGGGTTGGACATTAAGAACGTTGAATGGGTGGTCAACTACGACATGCCTAAGTGACCTCTCGTGGTGTTGGTCATGGCGTACTGCTTGGACCCTTCAGGACCGTTGAAGACTATGTCCATCGAATCGGTCGTACAGGAAGGGCCGGTGCTGTGGGTAACTCCCTAACCTTCATAACGAACGACACGCACACCCCTGATAGGGTTAGAATGGCCAAGGATATCGTGAAGTGCATGGAAGACGTGAAACAGGTCGAAGGGATCATCACCAGTACTGTCCATCATCGATGTTGTTTTAGACCCCCCCGCAGTCCCTCTATGACATGGCAGCTATTAGCATTGCCTCGGTCAGGGGTAGTGGCAATGGGAGTTTCCGAGGCGGCTTTCGTGGTGGTCGGAGATGAAGTCGCCTCCTAACATTTTCCAACAGTTTCAGAGACTTTTTCATCGTTTCCGTATTTTCACTGTTATTTTCATTATTGCTGCTGCTGCCGACGTAGTAGATGATCTGTCATCATGTACAGCAGTTTCATGACGATCACTCGGTTCTTGGTTGTCAATGGTGGTTAAATGATTCAGCGCATGTTAAAAAGCGCGCGCCCTTGAATAAAATAGATCATCTTGGGAATCTGCACGATATGGACGCGAATCGAGAATAATTGGTGATGGTGGTGACACTGCGATCAGGAGTCACCGTTATGGTAAAACGATCCCGTCTGTTTCCGTGGCTGCCTTATGAGCAGCGAATGATAGTAGCTTAGGAATAGGGCCACTCAAGAGTAGTGGGTATACTTGTTGTGTTACCAGCATGGCGACTCGTCCACCAATGCTTTCCTATTTCTGTCATTCATGTGGACATCGAGGTGATCTGTCGTAGTGAGTTGGTGCACAGCCTAGTGGTCATGTCAGGAACCAGTGCGGTATGCCGATACTGTGGAGGAATGGACAAGACTACGGTCACTGACATACCTCCTACGATGGACTATGACTACGTTGATGATGATGACGAGGAAGAGGAAGAAGAAGACGATGACCTTGAGGACTTCATGGGCTCACCGCAAGGCAGTAGGCCCCTCATGGTCGAGAGTGTCACAGTTATGCCTGCACCGAGTAGTATCATATCTACTCGAGGGGGGATAGCTGGTCTCGTGCTAGGTTCACGTTGTCAGACAGCCCAGCCAGGGCATCGGAATGGACGTCGAGGGGCGAGTGGTGGTAGTAGTAGTTGTAGCGAGGGTCTTAACGTTTATGGTCTTGGAGTAATGCAGGTGGTCGATTTGTGATGGCCCCGAACATCATTGAGGAGGAGCCAGGCTCGGATGGAGATGATATCCCCTCGGTGCGGTAAGAGGGACATGTTCGTCTAAAGGTGTCAGTGCAGGTCCATGCTGGTAGGAGGTCAGGGAGCGTCAAAGGGGGCGGCAAGGCAGTGTGCTCGGCCATGTTGGAATCACTAGAGAGGGAACGGGTAGTGGGGAAGTATGGTCCGTACGGTACGGTAGTTTAGGTCCATATCTCACCAGCGGACTATGAAGTCCTTCGGGAAGATCTGGCTATGGAGGGCGGTCGCTACTGTGCAATATGCGCTGATGAGGATGATGACCCAGATCCCTTCACTGACCTGCCGTGGGGCTTCTGCACAGCGAGTGATGGATTTCAGCTGTCCTCAGTTGCGGCCATGAGTTCCATCTGGACTGTGTGAAGCTGTGGTTGACGAACAATGCTTGCTGTCCATTGTGTCGCTTTGAACTGCCTCAGACAGATGTTGACTATTACCGCATGGTCGGGGCTGGGTCCTTAGCTGGGAAGAAGGGTTATGCCTTCAGGTTGGAGACGACCTCATGGTTCGTCTTCTGGAGCAGCAGCAGCATCACTACGAGATCAGGGAGGAGTCCAAGAGGCGGCAACACGCTCGAAAGGTCCACTTAGCACTACTACGAGGCTGTCCTCTGCACGTGGGACTGAACCGAAGGCTGGTGGTGGTGATATGCCCTCAGGTTGGCGTACGATGCGCCCGCTGCGAGATGACTCCTATTATAGGCTCTACCCGATACAGGTGGGGCCATGGGAGCTTGTTTAGGATCTACTCAACTGCTTAGATGTGATGTATGTGGGCCCAAATTCACCATATGCCAGGAGTGCGAGTCGCGGTATTTCTGCGCAGAAACACATCGTCACGAATGTAGGCCGCCGTCGCCACCCTGTATTGTAGTTGTATTGGCATAGGCTCGGTTATCACGGTTGACTCGAACCAGCTACTGAGAGAGTGGCCGTCAGACCCAGCAGTTGGTCCAGATTATAGGGACGTGGACGGTCCAAGGCGGGACAGGTTGGCACAATCGAGCGAGGACGCTATAGAGGAGTAAGATGCTCTGTGAGGTTGGGCAGTTGCATAGGTGTGATGCTAGTTTCCTTGGAATCGGCATTGTATCAGAGGCCAGGGATGAGGATGACGAAGATAGGGTTGATCGCCCTACTACGCGATAGCCTCTTATGTG
>NW_003216178.1:31038-54909 GCF_000006405.1 Perkinsus marinus ATCC 50983
GGGGGTGGAGAACTCATGATGGGTTCTGCTGCTGCGGTGGCTGTTTTGTGCGGTACTCAAGAGGATAGGGACTACATCGTCCAAGAGCTCAACTCAGCTGAGAGAGGGCTCAAGGCTTGGGCTAAGGTGCCAAGCAAAAGCAGTGACAAGGTATGAGCTGCCAGGTGAGGTTTTGTGTTGATCAGCGGTCCGTATCTGTAGGGCGGTAAACCAGTAGTGTACGTATCTGCGGAATCTGAAACGGCCTTACTGCGGTTGGCTGATGATGCTCATATCCTGTCGATGATTTCTAGTAAAGAACTCCCGTCCATATCTAGTGGGAAGGAAATGTGGCCACTGCCCAAGGCACAAGGTAAGCTCTCAGACTTGGAATTTCTATCAGTGGTTTGGCCAGGTGCGTTGGTGCCGGTCCGTGATGCTCCTCGTCCTGTTCATCTGTCCTGGCTAGAGACCACCACTGCTGTCACCAATGCGATCTATTCGATATGCGGCTTCGACTTGGATGGTATGTCATCATGATATGGAGGTGGCCTCAGTGTCTTGCCAGATGCTGTAGAGGTGCAGAGCCTACCAGAGCCCTTCACTGAGCATGAAGTGCGGACTGCCCTCTTGCCAGTGCGGGACTATTTCAACTTTATCAGCATCATCATATACTGGCTGGCCCCACCGAGCCTCTTCGCAGTCGTCCTCTGGGCTGTCGGGGAGACTGGATCTAGTGTCGTGGACTCACCCTACGTGCCTTGGTAAGGCGCTTGCTCGCCTTCTTCAGCTAGTGCAGTATCAGGTATGCCTTCTTCCTCCTGGTCTGGAGTGTGGCCCTGCCGTCTTGGCTTGAATATGGTGGATGGACTACTCGAGCCACCGATACTATTGACAGCTGCTTCAACAAGGGTCAGCGCGAGGCCCAGAGAGCGAACCCTCATTATCAGGCCTACTCCCACAGGCGGTCTCCCGTCACTGGTGCCACTGAGAAGTAGGAGTCATTAATGTCAATGACCGCAGTCATTTTTTCAGGTATTGTCCTGTTTGGCGTAGAGCCCTTGGTTTCGCCGTTTCCGCCTTAGTCACTGCCTTCATGGTCCTCTGTGCCTTCTGTGTTGGTATGTGTTCTCTCAATCTTCAAGGCTACATCCACGGACCTAACTCGACTCTTGCTGAAGGTCTCGAGTCTCATTTTGTGTGCGCTGGCCGTCTCCGCAGTTTACCATACAATCGTTTGTCATCTCTTTCAGTTCACCGTTTTACATACCGCAACTAGCCCACTTCGCTGAGCCTGGTCACATCTTTGACCCGAATTCCGACAGCGTGATTCCGTGGAGCATGCTGCCGGTCCTCAGTCACACGATAGTTATTCAGTTCATGAATCTAACGTGAGTCGTGGCTACCCTCAAGAGCGTACCGTCCATGCAGATATCGCGACATTGCGGCTTGGTTGACCAAGCTCGAGAACTGGCCACTGATGGTCCAGTACCAGAAGTCCTTAGTTTTCAAGCGCTTTCTTTTTGAGGCTCTTGATTGTTATTCAGTCCTCTTCTATGTCGGCTTGTACGAGGTGAGTAGCTGCCGGATATGGTCCTGGAAAATCCAGTCTGTGATGTCTTCAGTTGGATATCATGAAATTGCGCGGCGAACTGGTCTCCCTGTATTATGTTGATACATTCAGAAGATTTGCGATAGAAACTCTGGTAGGATGGTGGGAGCTCTGCACTTACTGGGCTGACTCTTGGTCCTGGTAGATACCATTTATTCACTTATACCGCACCTTCGGCAGCGCTAAGGTGCCTCCAGCCACTAGCGCCGATGAGCAGCTCCATCGTGCTGAGGAGTTGGACGAGCATGAGGTCTTTGACGACTACCTAGAGGTGGGCTCGTTGATAGCAGTGGGGAGATACTCTCATGCCCTTCAGGTCGTCATCACGTTCGGCTACGTCACCGTATTCGGGGCCACATCGATGCCTCTGTGTTCCCTGGTCAGCCTTATCGCTATGGTCATCGAGAGGTAGCCACCTTTAGCGCCACTGCCTGTGTTGAGTGACAACTGTACGTTCAGATATTCGGACGAGTTGAAACTCGGCTTGACTCGTCACTGTGGGCCTATGTATAGACCCTCCCATCCCTTGGACCCGAGCCTGAACAGATTATGGTGCCAAATTGTGGAATTCATGTGCTGGGCAGCAGTGTTCACGAATTGCATCTTGTTTGGTTTTGCCAGTGATCAGATGCCCGAGGTGTTTCCACAGTAGGGCAAGTGGCGTTGTTCTGTGAGTTCGATCTCACTGTTGTTCGTTCAGGTTCTTCCGAGGGGACACCGTCCTGGCCGGGTACGGTCGGTTCGTCGTTGCTTCGGTGTTCGGTGTGGAGCATTTGATATTGGCAGTACAGTTGGTGTTGGTGTCCACCTTACCGAAGATGCCCAGTTGGGTAAAACACGACCTCGAGAGGGAAGATCTCCGTTCTAAGGGTATGCTGCCAGAACAGAGACATGCTCCCAATGGTGATGGTGACACTTATCGAACTGACTGATGACTCACGATCAGCGATGATTGAAACCTCTATCCAACAAGTTTCTGAGCTCATAATGTTTGAGAAGATTGTGTTCAGTCCGTCATAGGGGAAGTATCTGCCTCCATAAAACCTGTTGTCGGAATAGAGCCACACCTAATGAGCTTTGGTTGCCTCTGAAGAAGACAGCAGTAAAATATCGTGGAGTTCTTATATACCATCTATCATGTCTTTCCTCGAAGGTTCAAGTTCAGTGACACGTTTTAATAAAGGGAATTGTTGTGGTATTGGTGGTGGCTCTGTATGCAAGCATGGTTGTTGCGTAGAGCCTCTCATACAAGGAATTGGACCGCAGTTATCGTACGTCACTTAGTGCGTCGAGTTTGGCGGCCTTATTAGAGCTGTTCTGGAGGCAGCAATTCGATGCCACCAGGCACCGCCACAATGGAGTGAAACTCATCCTTGGAAGTCGCGTTATGGGGCAGACGGTGAGGTCGCGTGATTTCGCGACGTTTCCATGGTTGTTCATCCCTCTTGAATGGTTGCCCTTGATCACTTGTTCGGGATTGGCAGTCCAGGGTACCATCCCCATGTGATCGGTGCGTAGCCTTGATGCTCTGCTGAGGTCAGGAGGATATGTATGCTCTCAGGAACGGCGTTCCCAGGTCACTCGGAACACACCGCTCCGTTGCAAGACCAAGATCACGCTCTTGACCATGACGTGGACCCTGGGGATTCAGGTCGCCACAGTGTACCGATCTCGCATCTCAAAGCCTAAATTTCAGGAGCTTCCCAGACAGGCGAAGCGGTGCACAGTCGTCCACTCCTACAGGAAGGAGGAGCCGACAACGGTGGTGAAGTAGATAGTCATCCACATGGTGAGGGAGACGGTGAACATAGAATCGACACAGGGGAACACAAGCCTGGTGAGGCTTCGCTGCATGAGTGTTGTGCAACGCTGTCGCAGTTGACGGTGTGGGCGCGAAGGCTCATGACCATAAGCATGATAACGAGGATGATGATGGAGACTACGATGACGGGGACTATGATGACTACGACGATGATGGTCCTGACTATGACGATATGGACCACATGCTCAGCCCAGCTGCTGTGCAGCAGAGCTCGTTCGCCATTGATTCAGGAAGCACAGACTCAATCGGCAAGGCAGGACGGTAAGCGCTGGCTACTCTGAAAGCAGCGAACTGATGAGCTTCTCGACTGAGTGCTAAAGGTATCCATCTCAGGATGTGCGCTACGGGCGACCTTGGGCACACCTTGATGGAAGGCTTGGTAGCATTCGGCGTGGGTATCGGGGTCTTTGCTACTGCATGCGGAGGGATTGCCCTTTACATCAAGTCTAAGGTGGAGGAGGAACAACGTACGTGCTTATGGAATCGAATTGTGTTTGAGAGAAGCATGCCAGCGAGATTTCGTTTAATCAAAGTGCTGATGTAGATAGGCAATTCTTGGCAAGTTCAGGCCGGGCCATGGCTCGTATGAGCGCAGTCTACGATGGGCAACGAGGCGATGATAAGATAACAGATGATCCAGAGAACCTCCCATAATGTGCCTTGCCGGTCCTGGGCATGCTTGGAGGCACTCGGTGTTATCATGCTTATCCATACTCAGCTGGGGTTTGAGTTCTCAATATGATCAGGAATATCCACTTGTCATGCTCATACCAGATCGTCATTGCGATAACTTCCGGCTCGAATAGTACAACAACACGAGAGGGTTCACAGCATCCTGAACACGAAGCCTTCGCCGCACTCAATGCCGAGACAACTTTAGATTGAAAATCTATGTCATTTTCGGTTGTTCTGATGGACCACATTATGAGGAAGTTAAAAAGTAATCCCTTTCGTGCTTTAGAGTTCCGCTCAGGCTAAGTGAGGCGTCCACCGCCTAGTACATATTACTCAGAAGGTGTATAGTTATCAGAGGTATGTGACACGGTATTACAATCCTTGTAATACCGTAATTCTTTGTATTACAGTTTTTATTGCTGTCTTGCAATTCAAGACGGGTATTACTAGTATCCGTCAAGACGGATCAGCGACTCTCACATTTCGAACGATCGGGTTACGAGGACAAAGAGCTGGCAGATTCGATGATTATTTGGAGTTCCAGGTTTGTAGAGTGTGTCGTCAGCATGATACAACAGTTCCAAGTAGTTCTCGAGGTTTTTGAAACTTCCTTTACTACCAACAGGAACTATCGACTGTACCTCACCTTCGTCAACTCCTGGCCGTTGATCGTAGTGGCAATGAGCTTCTCTCTACCTGAGTACCAAGACCCTGCTTTGGGAGATCAAGTCGACCTGAGACTTCGCATAGTGTTGCTGATGGCCTTGTCCACAACCCTATCGAAAAGGTCCATTGTTCTTCCCATTCCCTGTCGTCTCATCTCAGAGGCCTCCTCATCACCTTTAGCAACCTCAGCTTCTCAAGCCTTCCGTTTCGCCACTCTATTCGAGATCGGGATCTTCCCTGTCGGCCTGATTGCGTTGTTTTCAGTGTATGAGGTAACCTTATACTGTCCCTATGGATTCTCCTCCACGTGGCGCCGAGAAACGGAAGACCATACCGAGGTTCATTACACCCATCACGTACGTCCCAGATTTTCTCAACGAGCACTTAACCTCTGAGGTGACTCGGTACCTTCGAAACTCAGTCACGATCAACTCAATCAGAGCGCGCGAGTCCAACCAGATGGGCATGAGCCCCAGGAAAGCAAGAACCAAGCTAAAAGACGGAGGTCGCTGCGAGTGATACGTGCATTGTCCGAGCATCCTAGAATACATGACTTCATCACAGGAATACGTGTACCGGACCGATGGGACGGTGATAGATTTTGATCGAAGCAACGAGTCACCGTCATGCATCCGCGCCTCCAACGGTTGGCCTGACCAAGTCATCGATTCAATTCAGTGACTATGTCGTCACAGGCGGGTACTCTTCGAAGCAGGAGAGTAAGAATACCCGCGGGATAACTAGCGAGCGTTACCAAAACAATGGGAGGCTCAGCCACGATCCAACTGACGGCGACAGCGAGTCGGGAGGACCCGTTGTAGCCGACGATCAAGCCAGGAGTTCTTTCCTGATGACTCTGAATAGGCTGGAGAGCTCATGACTGACTACATCGACAAGCTGTATCATAAGAACTGGCTCCTTGCATGGTTGCTCGAGCTCATCCATCTGGATAATCTAGTTCGGCGAGTGTGGGTATCCGTGTCACAGACTTCCGTGAACTAGCCAGTTTTATAGATACATTGATAGGGCTATTAAAAGCGGAACAAGCTATAAGCATCCTTACTTCCCACGGTGGGGCCCATTCGTAGCATCTTTTTCTCAGCACGAATAATTTTTTCAACACACTTCGTGAGGGAGCAGGCACTACGGTTATGCCAAGGTTGTCCATAGTTGCGTCCTATAGCAGGCTCAAGCTCTACGTAGATAGCCCATCACACGAACGGCTCATGGGCTTTATAACCATCATTCACTGCGTATTCCTGGGGATGCAGTTCAGTGCGCAAACGACCGACCACAGTGACGGCCTGTAAGTCTTTCCCCGTGAATACCCATGGATCCCTGTCCGGTTGATCTATACGACTATTCGAACTAGTGATGGTAGCTGATGACGTCGTGCTCTATAGGCTTTGACCCGGCGTGATTTGTTTATCAGTCGCGCATGCGAGTGTTGTGGCAATTGGGAAGGTACACGACGCTCGAGCAGTTCTTCGTTACATTCTTTACATTCGATATCTCACTAAGATTGCTGTGTAGGTGGGCCGGAGTTATGCTACCCACAAATATCCTCCGGTCCAGGTTACGGACGTCTCTATCTCCTGTACAGTATATGGTACATGGCAGAGGCTATTCTGGTATGGGCTCATCTTAAGCCGCCTGCAGCAATAGTAGCTGCCAGAACAGATACTCCTATACTGTATTGCTGCATGGTCGAGCAGCTCGAACTCGAACACTCACGACACTTTCCGTGTTATGCAGTCGCTACGTGAGTGGTAGTCACCTGTATTATGCGCCAGCACCAGTAGGTTTAATGAGACTAATTCGGGTCATCAGAGCTGTCCGAGTCGTTCCATTCTTCCACGTCGTGTGGAACATGGTCAGAGGCTTGGCCTCATCAGCCAGAACGCTATTATGGACGTAAGCAGCGCGTTGTATCGACCTGAGCGGCTGCGTGGAGGTCTCGAGGAACACCACCGTGGTAGATACATTCTGATAGCGTCGATACTGTTCATATTCTCCATCTTCGCTGTGGAGATCATCGGCCGTATGGAAGTGTTTAAGTAGGAATCACCAATTCTGCTTTAATCTTGTTCCTTTCACTGCATAGTTCAGCGGCGACGTGATGGTGCAAGACCACTTCGGGAGCGTCTCTCGTGCCATGCTCACCTTATTCCAAGTCATGACCCTCGACTCCTGGGCAGCAATAGCAAGGTCAGTGATGTCAGACCATAAATCTTCTCCGGAGGTGGTGTTTCGTTTGTCAGACCGATGCAGGCCAAGGCGCCCATAACTGTGACTGTTTTCTTCGTGGCTGTCATATTGGTAACGATGACACGATGATCGCCTCTAAGGAGCTATGGCATTGTGTGTCTACTCAGTGTGTGGTGATGGTTTTGATGAACCTGATAACCGCTGTGATTGTCGAAAACGCTTTCTCTATCGCAAAAGCTGATGCTGAGGAGCAAGCTAAGATACGTGAGCGGGAGAAGCAGAACGATGTAGGGCTATGCGTAGATTATTCGGGTCTTGTTTCCTGAGACTCCAGTGCTGCCTCAGATGAACAGCCTCGCTCAGTTGTTCAATGACTTAGACGCTGACGGCAGTGGAGAGCTCTCATTCGATGAGTTCCAAGAGGCAGTACTGTACAACACGACTGTCCAGAACAAGCTTAAAGTACCCTCGGCATGTGCAACATGGATACGGCCATTGTGCCAGACACCCATGCAAAACAACACACACGATGCTCTTTATCGCCTAGTAATGACGATGGCAGGTCCTGGACCTCGAGCCGAGTGAAATGGAGGAGCTGTGGACGATCCTCGATGTCAGTGGTGATGGAAGCCTCTCTGTCGAGGAATTTTCCAATGGCCTCAGACGTGTGAAATCAGCTATACAGTAGGATCTTACTGTCACATTAGGCCGTTTCAGCTGTGCTTCCTAGGAGCAAAGACCTCATGGAGAACGTCAAACGAGTTTCGGTTTTGATGAAGAAAATCAAAACTGTATCCATACGGGGAAAGCAAGCAGGCATACATCTCGTTGCTGACTGCTTCCTGTAGGCACGTGGCAAACTGGGCCTTGTTCAGACCAAAATAGCAGACCTGGGGAAGCGTGTGAGCTGAAACCTTCCTCAGGGTCACGGTTCGCCCCAGTGTGTTGCCAAGGTGTCGGGTACCCACGCAGTAGTCGGTAGAGTGATCAACAAGGTCAACCGCTGCACTGAGACTATCGAGGCTTGCCCACGGTGGAACGAGCTGCTCCCCTTGAGGGTCAAGCGCTCCTCAGAGGAGAGTGCCGAAGATGATGAAAGCTCTGTGAGAATCAGTTTTTAATGTGGAATTCAATTCGCAGCAACTGCACTCCATCAGTTATCTGTTGTGGCATGAATCAATCGTGCACCGGTGCCTATTGACTCCAGCGGATCGATTCGTATTACCCTTTTTCAGATTCCGGATGCCGGCACTCAAGACTAATGAGATAGATGCGTTAACGCCACTGTTCGGCAACAGTTCAGCCTCGTGACAAATTTCATATTTCATTAGTTTTGTGCCCCCTTCATAGCTGAGTGTTGCGCGCGGATGAAATATTTCGACATGGCGACAACGATTATATTTATACCGTGTCTCGATGAGCCGTTAGTCGCATTCATATTGTATTAGCTTCTCGCTGAACGGAGTTGTACTCATCCTGCTACTTAGTCACAAATGTTCAACTGTTTATTTGCGAAAATTTCATGTGATCCGGTCCGTCACTAATAACGCAAATGAGTTGACCGAACAGAGAAACAGAACATGAATGGTGACTAATTGGCACCGCCTCGCAAACAGTATATCTTCATTGGGGAGAGACCTTGAGAGGAAAAGCCTTCACCATTTTTTGATGAGGGAATAATGCAATTCTCATATTGCATATCACGGCAGGGTAGGGCCAACTGGCTAGCACTGCTTAGGAAAGGCAAATGCTGTTGAGAGGACTAAACATACTAAAACGACTCGAGGCGGGCTCCCTTTCTCCATCCTAGAGGCTAAGACGTCCCTGCAACGCTGGAGATATGCTATATGTTCTTCGTACTGAGTAAGAAACCTGAATTTTTTTATGGCGATATTGTAGTCGCCAAAAATTGGTAGACATCGGTGGATTCAGACCACACCGTTTGGTATTCGCTTATTATGATCTCGAGGAACTTCAGAGAGCCCATCGCGCCTTTTGGTGACAATCCTTCGGAGCCTTGGAGAACCTAGGGAGCCGACGCTGGCCGACTCGAACGCACCAAGAGTTTCTCACTCCACATATCTGGATATGCGCTCACAGCTCCAGACTCAGAAAGACGAGCCGCTACCTTACAGGCTGTTGAACTCGTGTCCTGACCTCCCTCGAGTTGTATGGCGCTTGCCCGAGCGGTACACGTATGAGTGGAAGGAGAATCGATGAGTATATTTAAACTACAGCATCCAATGAAAACCGCTAAGCCAACCAAAGATGTCTACTATACAGAAACACCACATGCAATAGCCCACTGAGGGAAGATCACACTCCCCGAGTGGTGGCACCAGAAGGAGGAGAGATGACGTTCGTCCTCGGCTTGTGACGCGACCTGTACGTAGTGCGAAAATCTATGCCGAGAGCAACGTGCCCACCTCGTTTTTTGAAGGACCAGGCCGCCCCAGGGGGACACAGGGTTTCGCTTGGGCCCCTTGTGAGAGGTGCCACCACCATGGGGATGCTCCACAGGGTTTTTAGCAACACCATGGACGGCTGAAGGACAATACGAGTCTCAGGACAAGCTCACTGTTCCGCAGTATCACAAGGTCTCCATCCAAGCCACCGCTTCACTCGACAGTGGCCTTTAGCGCGCGCCCAGAAATTCGCGTTGCCAACCTATTCGGCACAACTCAACCATAAGATGGAAAGGCATGTCGTTTACTTGTCCGACCACCGCCCAACAGTCCAGAGGGAACCTCTTAATCTCAGTGGAGTTAAGCTTAATCGTAGCCCACTGGGAATCCTTCGACATGATAGCCGCAAAGCAACCAGCAGACCTATTGATCTGTCCGCCCGCACCTGGCCTGTCATCATCATGAGAATGTCCAAGCTGATTCTCACCTGGCCGGGGTTCCAGGTTGTGAATGATGGTACCAGCGGGTATGTTCCTCAGTGGCAGACTATTCCCCGGAGTGATCGGCGCTTTCTCGCTGGCCACGACCTGATCTCAGCTCAGGCACGGGACTTCTAAGCCTGCCTCACTCGGTCTCCCGGGCGCAGTGTCTCCGGTGCTACTATATACGAGAGAACTCCATCAGTGTACTGTATCAAAGCTAAGAATGAGGTCCTGAGCGGAGCGATGCACGAGAAGATTACAAGACAGTTCACCGTCCCGGGCAGTATTCAATTCGCAAGACGGTGGCGTAGATATCCTTCCGGCCGCGCTTGTAGTCGATAAGACGGAGTCGTTGACGATGGCCTCCTCCTCGATGGAAGACGCCGATTTGGCCCGTCATGAGCCGACCTAAATCATAGCCTAAAATGCGCCAGGCCTGAATAGCAGCTCCCAACCTCCTCCTCGAAATCGGAAGGTACTCAGTTGTG
Organism: Perkinsus marinus ATCC 50983; assembly: GCF_000006405.1. Lineage (NCBI taxonomy): Eukaryota > Perkinsozoa > Perkinsida > Perkinsidae > Perkinsus > Perkinsus marinus. The sequence goes on from NW_003216178.1 coordinate 41,376, forward strand.
GAATAACACGACCACGAAAAAGCCTAAAACAGATCCTGTCGGCATCAAAGTGCGATAATTCGATTGCCCACCTCAATGGTGCTGTCTCGTTCACCAGCTTGAGGATCTTCCGTTGTTTCTCCTGTGTGAACGGCGTGACCACCGACGGCTGGGACATGTTCTGTCGGAAGCATCGATGAGCACAGTGCAGTTGAAAGGCTTCATCTACCGCTTTTGGCGCGCCCGTCTCAAAGTTGATAAACGGTATTCGATTCCTCTTAATCAGCGGTGAGTACCTGTTACCACCAACAGTCGTAATGATACACTATAGACGTCTTACTGGTGTCCCTGTCGAAGCTGTTGTAGTGAGAAGAAGAGGAGACGGCGGTCGATCGATGGCGATAGCGTTCGGATAGCCGGGCGGAATATCAACCGAGACATCATCGATCAGACGATACCATAACAAACTGAGCACCATCTCAGGAAGCAAGCCCCAGAGTACCCAGCCAGCCGCACATCCTAGGGCTTGCACATATTGGTGATTTCTGATACAGTGTCGGATGGTATAGATCAGAAAACTTTGGAATTGTGGTGATACGGACATCTTATCTCCCCCAGATGCACAAGTGAGAGATCAAGTATCATGGCGAACATGACGGGTGAGGTCGACAGTTTGTTGACACACTGATCCCTTATGGATGGAAGCGTCATCCCTTTATTTCACAGAGTCTGTTTCGTGGACCATCTCGAGAGTTCGAAGTCTTAACCCTCGAGGGCCAGGCGGCAAGTACATCTTGTGATGCAGCAGTGATGATGATGTCAATTCACCTTCGATTCCTGTGTGAATGCCGATACCTGGCAGACACCCATATTAACATTTACCTCTCATAAGAGGCCTCATCAGCCTGGCGGCAGTATAAGAACTATGTTCAGGTAGTGACGAGGGAACAGGAGGGCGTACAATAGCACACTGAGATGACAGGATCGTCACCACTCCATAGCAGCTATATTCACTTCCTCGTTCTTTTCCCTCCTTGCCACTGATCAACGACACAAGCAACATCCACGAGGTCGGGATCCCGACCTCATGGTAACCCGATAGTAAAGATAGTAACTCGAATCTGGACGAGTCCCTTCAGCCGATCGCCGTTCCTTTGGAGAACCACCTTCCCATTCAGCGCCATTTCCAATGGTGATCATACAGGCACTGCTACCCATGCTGCTGTGGGAGCTGATGATACCACTCCATCACCAGTTTTCGACTCATGACGACTCATTACAGAAGGGACCAAGTTGGATCCCTCTCGCCTGGCAGTTTTCACAGAGTTACTTTTAAGGCCTCCCTCGAGCGTACTCCCAGGGCAAAACAGAGCGCTCGACAGCAACAACAACTACTACTACTACTACTGGTGAAGTGATGGCATACGTTATAGCTCCCAAAATTTCAGCGAATTATCGAAAACCGAACCTCCGCCCCAGAGACCAATGACAATGATCGTTCCCCACCACGGTCCAAGGGCTGTATAGACCTCCAGTTCCCCCACATTACCAACGCACACAACGTGAAACAAGGCCAGATGCTTGAAACATCACATCAGGTCAATCATCCGCCGCCACAACTGGCGTGCTCAATTTTTTCCTCTTCCCTGCGCTGTTCCTCTCCCTATACTGCGCCATCCTCGTCTCATAGTCTCCCCATTGGCTCCTCAGCATCACCATATGTTCATCCAGCTTCTGGCGGTTGCTCTTGGTCGACACCATACCTGTCCACTTCGATATCAACACAGAGTGATGGGCCTAGAGCCCACCTAATCCCGTCGTGATGAAAAAGCCTATGAGGAAGATCGCACTGACGCCAATGAGAACATGACCTTCATACGCTCGCTTTCGTATTCTCTCTCTCCACTTGCCCTTATCGAATGTGAACACTAAGCAAGTATCACACTGAGTCATCGAAATATGCCGAGATGAAGAGCGCTATGATTGCTCTCGGCGAAACCCCTCCGACGCCGAACGGCCTGGAACGGCGTCCCATACTACTTCTCCCAAAGAAGCCCAGACTTCGCAGCGTAGGCGTTTCTACTTCCCTATAGAAAGCGTAAGACTTGTCCTTTAAATGGTCTGTGTGGTGCGCTGCATAGACCTTGTGCTCGGAGAAATTCTTCCGCACAGAACTCATTATGATAACAAAAAGCTCAACGTCGTCGTTCGGCCACCCTTCCACGATTTCCTCGGTCTCCCACTGCCTCGGTGAGTAAATCACAAGGACCCTCTGTGGCACTACAGGAGATAGTTCTCTGATATTCAAATGCGATGAACTATAATCCTATAGAAGTACAACAACAATTCAAAAGGACAAAATAGTCAAGCAGTCGAGCTCTGCACTTCCAAACTGATACACGCGAGTTCAATTCCGGCGCTCGGCACTACATACACACCGTGTTGCGCTGGGAAATTGAATACTCTTCTGATAACCTGTTTCCTCCCGTTGGCACCGGTCCGAATGGGATACACCCTAAGGCCTCCAGCTCGACAACACAAGGCTATTATCAGTTCGTTACGGTGGACTCTCAAATTCGATGATGTATGAAATATACAAACTGTGAGTTACCACAACATTATCGGTTTACGCTCAGGCAGACGCCCTACGATCGACCCGAAAGAGACTAAGAGTATAACTCTCGAATGCGCGGATCAACTACAAACAGCACGCCCGCTGAGTTTCCTCCACCAAGGCGGCGAAACTAGTCCTTGAAAAACTCCGGTAGGCCCATAAACATACTCGGAATGCCTGTGGAATGTCACTCTATTCCCACACTATTAGATCTGCGGGCCCACATATCAAGATGATCGCGTGCTTGCAAGGACATGGTAACAGAGTAAGTTGTCACACAACTAGCCTGTGGAAGTAGACAAGCTTACGAGTTCAGCTCGCCATAGGTGAACCCAACAAGATCTTCCATGGACTTCTATATGACTTTCCATTAACAAACTGATAGTTATCGATGCCATGCCGTATGGTATGAGAGCAACCCCGCCACTATCCTGCCTAATCCCATCAACCCACTACTAGGCAACTCTTCACCGTACAAGCCCCTCAACGCAAACCTTCCTCATGAACAACAACAACCCTTCTCAAGCATGTCGTAACGCAATCACCACCTATAGCGTATATCCTCTCAGCCGCTACTCCCCGCTCTCTGAAAGCACCGCACTCGGAAGGATTCCCCTACATTCAGCAGTACCTCCCCCGTGGGCGTTATATGAGAACCACCTCTATGGTGTCTGTCAATACTGCTAGTCGTACCACCCAGCAAGGGAGGGCCCTCATCGTCCGACTCCACCGCCACCTACAAGCACAGCACCTTTGGACTAGGGACACCCCAAGACCATCTACAGTGGACAAACTCGGCAGATCTTCCTGGTGCTTGCTCCCTCGAAGAGGCCTACCAGGACGCTCCCGATAGTTGCCGCCTTTATTGCCATCGTTCTTCCCCGTTGACCGAGATGGAGGCGCAAATTTCGAAGAGTAAGAATACAGTTTACCTGCACATTGCCAACCTCACAGACCACTGTAATATAAGAGCCCTCCTCACTCTTGCTAGGTGACCAAGGCAGGCCCTCTCCCTCCAGCAGGGTCGCTGCCCCTCGTGAGCCCATCATCGTACGCAACGAGCTGCTCTGACCCTGTGGACCCTCCAAGCCCTGAAAACACTCATCCACCTCGCTGAAGCATGCAGCCACTACCAGTATAGGAAAATATGCACATGTGTGCAACAGTAGAAAAATTTGGGGAATTTCGGAAAATTCTACTTGGTTTCTGTACACTTCCACGCTAATTCGTATATTAGTGAGAAAATAACTGAGCTCAGTTGAGGAGAGCAAACATATATTCCTCCAACGCTGACCAGTGGTCAGTGACCACTACCTGTAGCGAGGCTTGCGATAGCATCCTAGAGTGCTGAAGTCGCTGCAAACACCGCATCTCCTCCTCCTCCAAGGCAGCCAGCTCAGCCTTATCAGCTTGAGCCCGAGCCAGGACAGCCTACACCGACCAAATGAACCATCTCAAGGACACCTCCAACACTACGGCTCGTTTCCGCTGAGCTTCCTCTCGCACCATCCGCTGTTTTTTCTCTTTCTCCGCTTTCGCCTGACCGCAAGGCTCTTCCCAGCCGACCCCGTCCAGTGCCCACCTGCAACTTAGCCTCAAGCGACGCTCGGTGGATCGCCACAGCTCTCTCAGACTTGGCAGCTACTTCCCTAGCCTGAAGGGTCCACGACCGTCCCTCTCCCTCCGCCTAATATAGTCCTACCTGCTCCATGTGCTTCATTCGTATGATTTCCGCCCTCTCCTTCCTAGCCTCCCGTGTGGCCTCCCTCTTAGCCGCCAAGGTGCATGCCTTGTTCTTGAGATGCTGCTAGACCCATCAGGCCTACCTCTCCTATATCGAATCTACCTGCTCTTTGATGGTATCTAGGCTCGTCTTGATCTCAAGAGCCCGCCTAGAGTTCTCTGCCTCTCGCCGCTTCCGCACCTATAGCGTTGACAGTCCGGCCGCCAACTCCTCCTCCGACTAACACACCCGTTCAAGCTGGATGAGGCTTTGCTTTTTCTGCTCAGCCAACTCGCGGCCTTCCTCGAGCTTCTTGGCTTTCCGTCTGACCTCGTCCAAGTTCCGCCATATTTTACTCTCCTCCCTCTTGAAATACCTACCATTCTCACTCGAACGCATCACGAAATGTAATCAATTCGCCCATCCTAACTGTTACTAAAAATGCATCCTAGACTACCTAAAACCCCCACGGGACACTCTATTGCTAGTCCCAGCGCACTAATTCAAGCAGAACCTATCCACGTTGCAATGGGTCTCAAACTACTACCCAAATCCTTTATAAAAAAGCCCCATGGTGTCCCTATTAAAACCCCCGCCACCCAGAACTACGCTATCCGAGCCTTCACGGCTTGCTTCTCAGCCGCTATGCTTCGTTGAAGTCTACAGGAGTCCGATAGACTCAGCTGCTGATCCATGAACTCTCAGAAACAACACTACACACGTCTGACACGATAGTCTATACACAACGTTCATCACCCTCACCCAGGGTCGACACGACCGACCCCCCCTTCAACACCAGCCTGGGCGCGCGCTACTTACATCAATATGCATGAAAATTGCACGAACAACAATTGCTCATATAATATGATCGTCTACCGTCCTGTTCCTCCTCAGAGAGAAGTCGTAGCAGACTTCGCACTCAACAAGTGCCAAAGTGACGAAAGCCGTAAAGCTTGTTATGAAGACCGAGCTACGTTCGTATGCAAACTCGATGAGCGGAGCGAAGTGATTTTCTTTCCATGAAATGGAACAGTTCGGAGAACTGCTGTGTCCGCGGATTAGAACTTCACCGACACAAATAAGGACATTAATTCGGTGCTCGGGTTTCCATCATTACGCCGTAAAAAGCTGCATATCAAGAATCGCACTCGCAGCCTCCCTCACCACTCGACAATTTTCTATGAACTTGAGAAAAGATTATGAAAAAATAACGGCACGGGTGTTGCCGTAGATCAGGCAAGCCCAAGCAATAGGATGAATTATACATCATACTGAATGATAGGTTCATATCAAAGCTAATGAAATCGTCTCCATAGGTTAGTCTTCCCGACGGACTGCCAGAAATGCGAGCCTGCCTCGTTCGAATGCTTCGGGGTGTATCTGAGCGGGAGGGAACAATGGCCTGAATGGTCACTCACTGAGGCCCACAGTGTTCCATCTTTCTCAGATTTTCTGATTCGTGCAGTCAACTTGCTGATCTTGTGCCGCCCCTCGCGAGTCTTCTCAGCCCTCATAATAACCACACCTGAGCAGTGTAGGAAAATATGCGCATGTCCAACTACATATGTTGATGACAATACAATATGGAAAGACTCGGGAAATTTTGGGAAATTCTTGTTGGTTTCTATGATTTGTGAGGAAACTCCTGCGCTCAGCTGAGAAAATCAAACATATATTCCTCTACGCTCGCACAACACTGAGTAACAGCGATATACCCTAGCCCACCTGGTGATGAGATTAAATCGCATGTTTTCTTAAGGTTACGAACTCGCGGTATTCCTTCCGCGATCTTCATGAAACGCTCCTCGTCGTGGAATGGTGCGGCTTGGTTCAGCGGCGAAAGGGCTCGACCAAAGCGGCAGAATTGTGAACGCTGTGTTATACTGTACAAGTAGCGGACAGATATCATTGAAGGACCTGAACCATATCTCTCTGAACGCATAAGGAAAGGCCTGTACCCTCTTCCGAACATTGCAGGAATAACGCTGTGACGTTGTAGTCAGACTCTGGAAGATAGACCCGGGTAGCCTCTATGAATTCAACTGGTTTTATTAATGAGAACAGCAGCCAATACAACTGGTCGAAGGGCTCCTGCTCAGGGACGACTCGTCGGAGAAGGTCTGAAGACAATACCAGTAGCAGGACTTGAAACTCTCAAGACTCCAACTCACCTCCGCGAACTTCCCCAGCGATTCGGGCATTCACTTCGATCAGGCACACGTCTTCGCCTACCACAACAATCCCAACATACCAACAATTGAATGCCCCTACCGCGTAGCATGAGCTCTGTATGAGCGGCACCGTTACGGACACCCGTAGCATCTAACACCTGGAAGACGTAGTTCAGTACTTGGCGCGGACACTCCGACCACGATACTGATTCCTACAGTAACCCTAGGGTGAGTTCGTATCACAGGTGAGTTCACACGCTAACCTGTATGTCATAGAGGCACTCAGTTGAGCCAGGTTTCGCTTTGGGCGTGCCACGCCAGATGTCAGAGACCAGGTGATGACCATCTGTCGAGACTGTGTTGACAATGAACTCGTAACAAGATCGACAACTTCTCCCGGCGGCCTCAGCAACACCCGAGGACGATGAATCCCTGCCATAGGGAACGATGGAGACCCGAACGATTAAGGGCAGATCGTGCATACAGATCGTCACAGTTATCGCCAGGTTTAGCCCTCTTCCTCCTCAGACTACTTCGCATAGGTTCTTCCTCCAAAGCTCCTAGATACCTGCGCGATTGATTTCCCAAAGTCAGATGAGGCACTTACTCCTGGACGACCATTTTCTCGTTGGTCAGCCTCTCGGCATTCACTCGATACATATTATCATCAAATGCGTCCCGAACTTCCTCCTCTGCGACGCACCTATCCAGCACAGCAACGCTCCTCCACAGCCAGCCTTGTGAGGCCCTACACACTAACGCCGTCGCAGCCCCCACTGTTCGCTGGCTTCACGACCAGCGGAGCTTCTTTTGTCGGCCGCCTCCACTCGAGGGCATGTGCAGCCGATGTGAAACACCGACTTTCGCAATGGCGAAGGCCCTTTGCGGCTAAGCACTTCTGCATGAGGGCCTTATCAGTCTGAAGACAACCCAACTTCTCATTGGTTCAATACTCAGTGTTGGGACCCGATGTTCAGTAGTTAGAGGGTTGTTGCCGCAATATGGTAGTCCTAAAGCCGCACAAATACGGTCTGCGAACGGCACGAATGCGTCCAACATTGGAACTACTCCGAGGATCTCTGCTGTCTGTGACCTACGAAGATGCGTCTCTCGGGAACACGACCATGGCGCCGCACCAGCACTTGGAGTGGTTACAGTCATTCACAAGCAACTAGTATATAGTTGTCTACTGCCTCTAGCCAGTGTTGAGATATATGACCCTTCTTCTCAGCTTGGAAACTTCCTCACTAATTATAGAAGTTTGTATTCGAATCCGGGTAGAAGTGCTCAGAAACCAACAAGAAATATTCAAATTTCTTTGAAATTTTCATCTAGTCACCGACACATGTAGTTGACCATGTGCATATTCTCCTACACTGTTACCCCTACCACAGGGAAATATATCGATCAATCACAAGGCATGAGCAACTCAGATGTGTTTCCCACAAATGATTTCTCACCGTGTTATTAGGTCCTTTTCAAGAGAGTCTAATACTCCACTATAATCGACTACACCGTTTGCCGAGACCTGATTGCTGGGCACCGCATAGGTCCTACCGGGCGGCCCCCCATCGACTCGTCCCTGATGCACGCATGCACAAGATGCTGCCACGACCGAGGGTGTAATCTCACCTGAGGGCTTGTCACGACTCTGGCGTTTCTATAGATATCATGTGGCGAGACCCAGACTTCTTGCACATCGGGGAAATGCTGGTCAGAAGAAGCTCATCAGGCACTGAGCGAAGGTGGTGCCTCCTTACATTTTGTAGATGCTTCTTTATCATAGTCCTCTTCCCCAAAGATCCACCAATGAGTATGATCTCTTTCTTCTTTTTCTGGCCAGCTATACCCTCCTCACTAACGCTTATAGGAGATGATAAAGTAGAAGAGGACAGGGCGGTGGCTGCCGAGGACGGAGATATCGTATCGCTACTGCTACTGCTGCTGCTGGTAGCCTCAATCACAGGCCCGGTGAACGCTGCTGCAGCTGCTTGAGGGCTGCTTATGAATGACCGCATATTCACGGCTAAATCGCTGTGCATATCACTGTGAGTGATGCCTATAGTAATATTGAAGCAATGAATGATATTAAATTCCATACCACGACATTATTTTTATATTCTAATATTCTCCTCGGGGCAGCCTTACCCCGACTCAAGCGTTATATTTCACATGAGTCACAACAGGATGATGAATGTGTTCACACAAAACTCCACGAGAAGAACTGCTTCAGCCGAACGAACAAGTATTCACTATAGTAAACCTCTCCCATGACAATGTGGCACGCAAGAGATCATATCAGGTCATTAGAAATTATCAAGTTAATGGTCTTCACAAAAATGATGCACAAATGTGTCAACCTAGACAAAGTGTGACAATGGCAATAGCGACTGTATATATCATCATCAGGGGACTCCAACGAACCCGTCCAGTAGAAGAGATACGTCCTGTTGCTCCTCCATAGGCGGTACTCGGCTGCTCTCACCGTATCGGCGGAGGTAACCCTGATGCTGCAGAATGTCCGGCATAGGCCCATGAATCTCGAACTGTATAGTCCACTTCGCTGAAGAGAGAGAGCATCCGATCGGTCCTATCTTACTCACACATTTCACGACTTGATAATTATATAGCAGTTATAGAAACAAAGAGAAAACGAAAACAATAAAAAAATGCATGGCGGTTAAACGAACGGTATTTCACTAGTGGTATAGCAACAATAGATTGAGCCCACCTAAAAAGAGCGCTGCTATTATGATGGCCGATATGAGTAACGTCTTCTTCGCCGCCGCACTCGATATCCGCTGCATTTCCCTGGCTTGCGCATCGGGGTCTGGCACTACTCGATGACCTAAACCGAAGTGACACATCAGAGAGTAAAAAGTGACAGCGCTACTACCACCATCGGGGTCATGACCAGCTAAGAGAGGCTCATTTTGAGTGCCGGCGGTCATAGCAGCATGCCGTGCCGCCAGCATGAACGATAAAGCAGCCATGGGAACGTTTGGTGAGAGGAACCCTCACTCTACCGTAGTGATGACAAACAATAAATTTCCTACGATGAAGATGACCAACGGAGTTACGAGAAAGGCCTCAAACGTGTTCAGTGGTGGCACCGAGGAGCCTGCATATCGAGTGCGAACTCCATCAGTTAATCTCAGCGAAATTCATTTACCAGCGTCGGCATATATATTCGTGGAGATTTTCCACTGGGGTTCACTGAACGAATCAGGCGCTATGCTTCAGCCGGGCATATCCCACCACTCCGCCGTTCCGACCTCCACTACAACACAACCAGAATCGGCAGTATATGAGAGTAACCTAGTGTCACACAGCAATCGAGAGACGGTCTTCGGCAACCGAAAAGCTGAGACAGAGCCTAAGAATTACCGCGTCTATTGCTGGTTTCTCATAACGTAAGGTACGATGAATTCTCGCAGGAAGTATGAGTGTACCTGAGCAAACTCCTATAATACCGTGAAACGCCCAGTGACAGACAGGGCGGCCATGTTAATCTCACAGCAGTGAAATTCCTCAATTGTCCCCTCATAGTATCGCTGAAGCTGAGCGGCGCATTCTGGAATTTCCCCAGTGTTGGAGGAATACATGTTCGCTCTCCTCAGCTGAGCTGAGCTCAGGAGTTTATATACGTATTAAAGTAGACGTGTTGAGAAACCAATGAGAATTTCCCGAAATTTTCATATTGCCACCGATACATCTAGTTGACCATGTGCATATCAAATTGCTTGTCGACATCTTACAGTATGATCATCAGTGAGCTCAGGATGGAAGCATGTCACCAGAATGTTATCCTCCTTAGCTGCGCATATCATAGGACCCTCGAATGACGGATGATGAATAGTGCCTACAATGCGAGCAGCAGATACTCAAATGGTCCGGAAATGTTCAAGGCAGCAGGTCTACGATGCCTCAACCTCCTATGAAACGTCGTACTCATTCCAAGTATTACTAGTACTTCATTTAAATGCAATACCACTGTAAGGAAGGTGTTGTTGTGACGATTTCTGTCCCGTATAGGATTGTCACGTATGTTACCGGTTAATATTCAATCCAATGCGCAAACAACACTCGTAAATTCCACCCCTACACTACCTAATACAGTCACTTTCTCAGAGTCCACATCGAGGATTGCCGGTGCTCGGATGAAAACAGCGGGAACATCAGCAAACACCTGTACAGGGTAGAAGCGTCAACTAATAACAGAGATCAACAACAACCACTCACGCAGCCCTGATCAATGGTCGCCTCGAAAGAATTCAACTGACGGCCGAAGTAGTTGCGGGACACTTTGATGTCCATAACGCCGATGGGGTTACCGTACCTGAGCAGCAAACTCTGATCTCACTCAATACCACACCTCGCGCTCATCCTTGCCCTTAATGCAGTAGTTATAACTAAGGCTTTCCCAAGAGAGAGAATTCATAGACGCGGATTCAATTCCCCATCACCACGACGAACAGAATCCCTCGTGATTTCGATGCACTTCGGGTCAATAAGGCATCCACAGCTCCCTTCTAAACGCGAGTGACCGAGATAGGAAGCAGAGTGGGAACTATGCACATGCTCAACCACATGTGCCAATGGCAATATGAAAACTTTGAGAGAATTTCTGGGAATTTCTAATTGGTTTCTAAACACTTCTACCCCAATTCGTATATATAAACTCCTATAATCAGTTCGAGAAACTGCCGAACTCCGAGGCTGAGCCGACCGAACATGGATTCCAACACATATCTCACTTGCATTCAGTGTGCTCCACTATTGTACCAGAGGCATTCCTACTACTCTGGCACACAGTCTTAGCTAGGAGGATGGTACCAGCGCAGGTACCCCAGACGGGACGCCCAGAAAGGGCAAAGTGCCTAAGGGGAATACATGATGATGCAAACCACACAATGAGTATCAACCATACGAAGAACGTATACTGCACTACAGATGAATAGCATACCCTAATATTGTGGAAACTGGCAGCAACACCCAATTGAATAGCAAACTTGACATAGCTCCCTACAGTCCCCATAGTGCTCGTAGAAGGAAAGTAATACATACTCTTTACACATATCAAAGAGCCGTTGAATATTCACTATACGGTAAATCGCTTGAGCAGCCTTGATAGAACGTCGCATCCCAAAAACGAGAGTTACTAATATACCACAGAGCATTGAAAAAAAACCATCTGCCGAGATTTTCTAGTACCTCAATCCCTCAATGATATCATCTTCTCCACCGTCAGAAATTATTTTCATAGCTGTAGACTCGCCACCGGGTATGATGATACCATCACAGGCATTCAACTCGGCAACAGTACGAACCTGAGCCGACAGATTTACCGCGCGCCATGAAATTGACTATAGAGTACCTCGCATGGGGTGATGGTTACTCCTTTGATATCGAGCTTACTCAGCACAATACAATGCTCTGAGAATGCCCCCTGTAGAGCGAGAACACCAACACGAACCTACTCCCGAAAATCATCCCAACCATCGAGGAATATCCCCTCCTACTACCTGAACCCTATCAGCACTTCCCTTCGTTGCCGCCCTCGGTACAGGAACAAGATTCGAAGGGCACACGTTAGAGGCAGCACGTGACATGAATACGAACGGGATGATCAAAAGAAAACAACAACTGTGAAGGAGTTCGCGTATCATAGTGCCACTGAAAATCACGCAAGTGGGTATTCCTCCCACATCGCCGAATGCTCGAATGAACACTCGAAACCACTATACCAGGAATAACTCTTCTAGGCCCCCGAACTGAGTTCCCTATTCGTACTAACACAGAGTGCATCCTACTAGCGATCCTCCTCGTGTTGCTATCATGGTCCCTCTCCGAGATCACACAATATGCATCACTTCCTGGATCAGGACGAACATCTGAAATTCCTTTCCCACCCAAGATGACCATTTCAACCCGAGTGAATAAACCTGCTCCCACTCCTACTACTAATCATGAATCCCATCCCCAGATGAGTCGACACTCCCTCACCCTAGCCATCGGAGGCATTCCGCTGCCCCTATGCAGTGCCCTTGATACCGAGTAAGTGTAGCCAAGCTACCATAAGGAAGAACTGACACCCCCGTTTCCCATGTAGAAAAAAACGTCCACCCACACACAACAGTATTTTAACTAGGGAAATATCGTTCAAACAGTAGAGGAGGCGTTCTCTTGAGCAGTCGGCTTAGCACCATCTAGTACCTCACTCAGAGCTTCCACCAGGTTCACCGGCACCTGACCATGTACGCCTATTCGTGATTCCTCCTGTTTTCTTGACGTGAATAAACTCTTGAATTCGAATACTACCTCAGCCTTCCTCTGCGGATCACTATCAATGACTTGTCGCAGCCTCCTAAGGTCCGCTTCCATCGCCATCGTAGCACACTGCGTGAGAACACCACCATCTACTACCACTCACAGTAAGAGTACTACTCCCACCTCCGTTTCGAAGTTGTTCGTCTCAAACTCCACCTCCTCCCTATGCAACGAGCGTAAGACCTGACGAACATCCACTGTATTACACATAACCTCACATCTCGAAAATCATCACGAACGTCGCGCCCCCCCAACCGAATATTCAAATACCATCTCGATTACATTGCCGTGGCTCATCTGGTCAAGTTTGCGTCGTTTCTGAATATCCTCCACTTCCTTCGCCAGAGCTTTCCTCTTCTTAACTAGCGATTGCTCAAACGCCGACACCTACACCGTTCGGACCGCTGAACCTTACACTCTATATTAACCCCTACCTGTAGCTTTCCATGAATCCACTGAGGCACGGAGTACTTCGTCGCGACATCCAAATACTCATTGTTCTCTGCCGTGTCAACTATGCTCACCTACGAGTGCACTATTCTACTCAACGACTAAGAGCGTATTTTTTTCTTAGGCAAATTCAAAAAATCTGTGTTTCTCATTAACGAATAAGAGTTTGAGCTGAAACTTTACAGATATACTTATATCATCATACATCACATGTTGAGTCGAAACGGTCATGTTCGGACGGTTACTGATATATCATGGCGAGCGAAA